>NW_020955627.1:23536-96907 GCF_003031625.1 Empidonax traillii | reverse complement strand
GTCACCTCTAAGCCTTCTCTTCTCCAGACTAAACAAGCCCAGCTCCCTCAGCCTCTCCTCATAGGACTTGTGCTCAAGTCCCTTCACCAGCCTCGTTGCTCTTCTCTGGACCCGCTCCAGCACCTCAATGTCCTTCCTGAACTGAGGGGCCCAGAGCTGAACACAATACTCAAGGTGTGGCCTCACCAATGCAGAGTACAGGGGAAGGATCACTGCCCTGCTCCTGCTGACCACACTGTTCTTGATGCAGGCCAGGATGCCACTGGCCTTCTTGGCCACCTGGGCACACTGCTGGCTCATGTTCAGCCTCCTGTCGATCAGCACCCCCAGGTCTCTTTCTGCCTGGCTGCTCTCCAGCCACTCTGTGCCCAGCTTGTAGCGCTGCAGGGGGTTGTTGTGGCCAAAGTGCAGGACCCGGCACTTGGCCTTGTTGAACTTCATCCCATTGGAGTCAGCCCATCTCTCCAGTCTATCCAGATCCCTCTGCAGAGCCCTCCTGCCTTCCGGCAGGTCGACACTCCCTCCCAAAAAAATGGTGTTTCTTGAGATAAAAACTTTCTCCGGGAAGACAGCAATTTCAAAATATGTCTTTGCCCCAAAAGACACAGTCCCGTCTTGGTTAAAAAATTATTCTGAGATCAATTTCAAGATTGCGCATGAAAAAGGGATTCCAACCTTTTATCATGTCTACTGAAAACATTCTCTGTACAAGAAGGTTGCAGACAGCAAATGGCCTAAATATTTCCCTACAGCAAAATCACAAAAAAGGTCAGCACTAAGAGGAGGAGAACATTAAAACAGACAGAGATGCCCCTTGCAGCCAGAATATGACCAATATCAGCCACAGGTGCCTGAGACTCATCTTGGTGGGAGGGTGTTTAAAGAGCATTTCACGCATGGGTCCCAGTCAGGAAAGGTCTGTGAGCATCCCATGCTCACAGAAAACTTGTTTTCACAGGTTGCTGGTATATTTGAACTGAGTTTCTGCTTACCTGAGGAGGCCAGCTCTGAGACTGACTTCTTTGTGATGTGTGACATGAAGCCAATGATGGAGAAAATAACAAATCCAGCAAATACGCTTGTAGTGGAGTTTATACAACAGACAATAATGGAGTCTCTGGAAGAGAGAAAGGAGGAAGAGAAACCACCTGCAAGTGACTACCAAGAGGCCAAGAATGGAGGGTGGGGTAAATAAAAGACCAAGCCCTGCTGGGAGCAGGTCTTATGCCCTGGAGAAGTAGAACTGTTGAGATATGAAGTGTCCTGCAGGCAGGGGAGCCCCCCTATAGAGACCAAAGTGTGTCCCCTGGGCTGCGTGTTGGCAGTAAGGGGACAGTGGAAAACAGACCCCCCCAGACTCACCATGACCCCCTACTTCACCCTGAGCATTCCTCGCCATCCAGGAGGCTGGGAAAGAAACAACAAACCTGTAGACATTGTTGTGGAAAGTGTTGTAGCTCCCCAGAGCGATCAGGGACCCCAGCCCCAGGCCATAAGAGAAGAAGATCTGTGTGGCTGCATCCATCCAGACCTGTAGAGAAAGAAACAGGAGAGGGATGGACTCCATGCTGCAGGTGCATCTCCTGCAGCAGCCCAGTGCAACTTTGTCTTAGCCTGTGAGGGTCGTGACTGCTTGAAAAAGGAACTATTCCAGGATTTTTTTAAATACTTAAAATATTTAAGGGAAGTGCCCTTGGAAGACTAATACAGAGGCAACTGGGAGATAGGAGCTTTCCTCGCTAGGCTACAAACCTCGGAGTCGGAGAGCTTTCTGAAGTCAGGTGTGAGGTAGAAGAGGATCCCCTCCTTGGCTCCTGGCAGTGTGACTCCACGGAATAAGAGGATGAAAAGCATGAAGTAGGGATAGGTAGCTGAGAAATACACAACCTGAAAAAGACCCCATGGAGAGAAACCTTTAACCCACCAGTTCCCAGGAGCTTTCCTGCCCACTTTGTGTCATTGCATGGGGCACGTCCCCCTGTGAGGGAGGTAGGTTCCCCAAGCACAGCCAAAGCACAGCAGCCTTTCCTTGCATTTGCTGTCTCTCATTCCCATGATAATAATCTTTGTCTGTTTGAGGTTTCTCCCTGCCAATGATATGCAAGGACACACTAATCAAAAAAGTAGTATGCTGAAGTCTGTATGAAATACTCAAAGAAAAGGGAATTGCACAGAAATAAATTTAGTCCACGGAAGTATTCCCTTTAAGTCATCACATTCTTATTTTGCAGAGCTAAAGCCGGTATTTCTCTAGACCAATGCATCAAACAACAAGAGTTGTCTTGATTTCCACTTTCTTCTCAGCATTATTTCGGGGACTCACGAGTACATGACATCCCTCATCACAGAACCCATACCGGGAATCACCTGGGCTTTGTTGTGGCTGCGTAGCTAAAACCTCTTTGGGAACCAATGAGGAAGTTAACAGCTTAGGTGACTTACTCCTGAAGTGCTTATTCCTGATCTCTCCTCTAGATTATTCCTTTCATAATACTGTCCCGCTGCACCACGCTGTGCTCTAACTAACACATCCTAGTATCTCAGCATCACGTTTTCACTAAACTAAGAAATTACCTTTTTGCTGTGCTAGCCTGAAATGTTACAAGCGAATAACAATGTGCTTCTCATCTGAAGGTCTGCCACCAATACTGAAAGGGCAGCAGGGAAATTTTCAAACGAGATAGTCAGGGTTTTTTCACCAACAGCATTTTAAGAGACGATGATTTTCAAAAGTGGGAGACCATAAGAGGTTTTGCTCTCTCAAAAGGCTGTCCCAAGGAGGGAAATATAAGTAACTTCTGAAAACAACTTCACAAACCTCTTCCCAGAAGGACTGAGCTCTCAGACTCATGACTTTACAGGGAAGAGTTAATCTCTACACTTAGAATGAAAATTACCATAAACATTGTAGCAATTTTAACAACCATGAAAGGTAAAATGTCAGGAATTTAATAGCATCTGCTGTGATTCTGCCTCAAAACACCATAACCTCAGTTATAGGCACTTAAATAAAATTGAGTCTGGAGGACATTTTGAAAACAGACCTGAGTGCAGAATGAGGGGCAGCACTGAAATACCCGACCCGCACACCATACCTTGCCTGTCCACTCCACACCCTTCCAGATGGAGAAGTAGACCAGGAGCCAGGCCAGGGCCAACGTGCCAGCCAGGGGCCAGCGAACAGAGCCAGGCTCTCCCAGGCCCCCTGACATCTGGTGCATGTTTCTCCTAGGGATGGGAGACGTTGTGTTAGAGGGAAGTCCAACCCTTGGGGGCAGTGGGATTAGAGATCCCAGAGGTGTCTGCTGGGTGAAGGGTCAGGTGAGGACAAGCATGAGAACCTACACAACCTTAAAGAGGCCTGAGGTTCATCATGATGGGACGATACAGGGAGGACAAGAGAGGTGGAGAGGCTGTTATCCTCTCTGTCCCTCAGACCTGAGGTTGCACAGTGCACCCCATGCCCACCAGGGCCAGTGGTTGGCTGTAACGCCCTCCTGCCAAAGTTATCCAAAGAGTAGTGCCAAATGGGCACCAGCCACAATCCTGGGGGGCAGATACGACTGTGGTTAGGGAGGAGAAACCTGGTGTAGGCAACTGTGGACGTACTCCCAGAACTCAGTGACGGCACTGGTGAGGTTGGTGGTGTCATTCAGGGAGTAGTTGGAGAAGCAGCGGTCGGTGTTCCAGGCATTCCCACAGTTCTGCCACGGCAGGTCCTGCATAAGAAAAAGGACAGTAAGGTCGTCAATAGTGTTGTATCTCCCAAGGGCAGCACTGAAAACTAAAATTTGGCTTATTTTAAACTGAAAACCCATTATTTTTTTTGCAAAGAGGATGGGCAGCACCATCGGATGGGCTCGACCTTGTAGCCAAAAGTGTGAAACCATTTTCTAAAATACGGTAATTTGTGACAAGGATTTTCCAGGAAACAATATCAGAGCTTGATTAGGACAGTGCTGTAGCTCTAATAAAATGTTAGCAATTCCCCAGATAGAAAGTAATTTCCAATTAACTGTTGGTAATTAATAGCTACAAATTAAAATGGTTACTGAGGGATATTGTGTTTATAACCATTACAAATTTTGGTTAGCTTTACTCAACAAGTGCCTGGAATTTACTGCACAAAGAATAAACAGTTTCTTTCCTCTCATTTATCCTAAGCTCCAAGGCTAAAAAACCAGCATGGCCCTGAGAATGGGGGCTAATGGGTTGTCTACCCAAATAGACTAATGTAGCACAAGCACAGGAGTAAATTTAAAGCACAGTAGATGCTTCATGCTCTCTCCTACCCTGATTATAAGCTGCAAAAAGGGATTCCTGGGTGATGTTTATGCTGTAGGTAGAGGCGGTGTGATGGCAACACACCACTACAGATTTAATGTGATGAGCCCTGGCACCAGGAGCGTTGAAGCTGTAGTGTCAGGGACTGTGTGAGCGTGCAAGAGGACTCACCCGTGCCCGGCCGAGGCAGTCCCAGAAAAGCAGGTCAGATATGTCTCAGTGTTTAACAATCTCTTCCCTCGAGCACAGTGCACTTAGATAAATGCAGAACAGCTATTCTGGCTGATTTCCCTCTGCAGATAAGACCTTGGGCTCCAGCTCAACCAAGCTCTAAGAAGATGTTTTTATCCATCACTATTCATCCACAAACACTGACTTCTTCAGAAATATTATCTGTGTTTTAAGTGTTTTGTGGCATCAGTGCCTTTAAGTGCCACCTTCATTGCTCCGTCTGAATAAGTTGGTTCCAGGAGGCAATGCCTTTAAAAGCGCTGGCTTGGCAGAAGGTGTTGTAGGGTTGGGGGGGGGGTGTGAAATTCTCTGGCCACTCAGGCTGTTCCACCCACACAGTGATTTCACTGAAGTCTTTCTAACTACATTGATGTAAAGGCAATGGCTCAAGAAGTGCCGCACTGCAGCCCTTCAACCAAGTGCTCTGTTCATCAGAGGAGCTGCACAGCTCTTACAGGGAGAGGCAGGTTGGGGGCCAGTTTTTGCTGCTCTATTTCCTCTGAATTTCAGAGGACAGAAAAGCTTCACTCCTATTATCGTTCAAAATGCTCCTAGTCAAATTTAGGAAGGACAAGGACAGAAATTAGTCCAGGCTTTTTTTTGTACCTCGGCTCCTTTTTGGAATTTGGAATTGTCTCTGGTAAAAGAAAACTTCCTGAGCCAAATATCTGGACCTGCCTGTGTACATATGGGCACTGTCAGCAGGGGGGTCTGTGACACCCAAATGTACCAAAGCCTCATCTTACCCAAGGATGTGTTCCTCTGGGGCAGACCTTTGGTCATTTGGGAATCCTCTGAGGCTGCATCTATTCATCCACAACTAACAATGTTGTTCTTGATCCAGGAGCCTACAGTAGTATGTAGCAATGGGGGAAGGAGCACAGTGGGGAATACTAAATGGAATAATTTAGCAAAAGTCTCGATATATAATTTAAATTTTGTTGAAATAAAAAGTAAAACTGGATGTACTGTATCATAACAGCATTTCATGCTTATATCTAAATAAAATTTAAAAAGATCCCATTTGGACCATGCAGTTGTTGTCTTTGAGGTTTCTCAGAGAGTAATGTTAAAGAACCTTGTCCTAGTTTCTGGACTGAAATTAATCATTCAGCTACCAAGAAGTTGATAGGGGGTATGATTCTAACCTTCTATGGTTGAAGACCCTGCTATGGGAGAGGAACCCACTAAAAACCATAAAGTACATGCTAAGAGAACATCACAAGCAGACATCTAGATAATTTCTGTATCATTTTCCCAGCAGAAAAAAAATCTTCCAGATTTCATTTATCAAGAAAAGTCTGAATAAGATCTAATTAAGGTCAGGACTAAGTCCTGAGAAATAAGACTGTGTTGTAACAAAACCAGTTATGGAAATGTGCAACTCTAGAAATACAACAAGGTCACAGGGTGTGTTTTAAATACTGATGTGAGGGGGGAACATTTCTCAGAGAGGAGATAGGATCATCCCCTCCAGAGGACCATCCTCTTCAGAGGCAATATCAGTACCCATCAACACTACGAAACTGCTCCTAGGGCTAATGAACCTCTTCAGGGAGGGTCCAGCAGGTTGTGGACAAGGGTTATTTGCACAAACTGCAAACAGCTTGTGCCTGTTTTATGGTATAAACCACTCAGCCCCCACAAAGCAGGAGTGAGGACCCAGAACACAGCCAATGCCGTGCTGCAGATACACCAGTGACTCACCGCAGTGAAAGAGTTGAAGAGATAGTAGAGAGCCCAGGCGATGATGACAATGTAGTAGATGTTCAGCCAGAAGGAGAGAACCATAGCTGCCAGACCTACACCTGCAAATGAAGGCAGAGAGCAACTTCCGTCCAGGTCTCCACTACACGAGTTAATGGACACCACAGCAGGTTTTTTGGCAGAAACAGAAAAAGCAAATCAGCTCTTCAACAGAGGGTGGGCCACAGTTGCACTGTGAGCTGTTCAGCGAGGGAGGTTCATTCCCTCTCCTCCCTCACCCACCCATTTTCAAAGAGAAAATATTGTTCCCTTTCAGGGCACTACAGGTTCTTTAGGGACAGAGTCCCATGAAAACAGGATCTGGTCACTTCCCTGGCAGAATCACACTATCCCACATTCAATGCATTTCTAAATCACCACTGATTTCTAGAAAACAATTACTCCAGGCACGGCAACAGGTTCACGCCCCCTTTTTACACCTCTCCCATGCAATTAAGGTAAGTCTAAATAGGAAGGATTGGAGCAAAAATGGGTCTTCTGCAACCAGAATCACTCTATCACATCCCATACTGCTCATGAAGTGCCTTGTCACCACCCAAGGTTGCTCAAACAGAGCATAGTGATATTAATAACTGCAAACATCAGAGTCAAGGACAGTTGGATAATGACAGAGGGGGAAAAACCCTCCCCTGACTTGCCACCCCATCCCAGACCCAAGTGATTTGCTGATTTGCTCATCAAAGCTTTAATGGAATCTGTAGTTACATGCCATTGCTTTCATAAACCCACAGTACCTTTAAACATAGGTGCCAGTCTCCAGACTCCCAGGCCGCCAATAGAGGTATATTGGCCCAGAGCAGTTTCGAGAAGGAACAGAGGAATCCCAGCAAACACCAGTGTCAGGAAATAGGGAATGAGGAAGGCCCCTGAAAGAAGGAGCAATGTTATTAGACAGCTCCCCCTTTTACCATGAAGTAAATTCTTCTAGCTGAGGTTTCTTGCTCCACAGCACCCACGTGATGAGGAGCAACTTTTGCTCAAAGACGACAGTTTCCAACTGGAGTTGGTGTGTTACGTGAGTCTCCCACTGAGATCTCCACTGCTTTACCCTTTATCCTATCACAATGGGTATTTATGTACCATGTCTACATATGCACTGGTATCACTAGATAGGTAATGCCAATCTCACTTTGCTGGTAGCTATGCTAAACCCAATCTGACAAAAAACCCAGTACCTGTACACTGACACTGGTAACTTTTTCTTGTTGATGCTTTTTGTCATACCTGCACCAGCTCCCAGTTCTTCACTTTGAGGGAAAAGTGCACAAGAATATCTCGGATTGGCCACTACTCTCTTATTTACAGCTATTTCAGTCTTTTAGGAAAACTGTAACTAAGGCTGTATTTTCTCTCATAACAGTGTTATATTCTTAGCTAACCATGTTTTAGATTTACCCTTAAAATTCCTGGTAAAACTATTACTCTTCTCTATGGCCCTATAGAAATCTCATCACTACAAGTGTGGTAGTGCAGCCTTTCCCTAGAGGTGTTACTGCTACCCAGTTAAAAGAAGAGTGAATAGAACAGGAGAGCCTTGCTGTGTGATCTGAAGGCTGAACATGTCCAGGTCATCCTGACTTTTAGGACCTGGGACAAAGATCATTTTCCACTTTTCTCGTGCATGTACTGGAGCATGCCATCCTTCCTGAGGAAGACAAACTCTGGCTGGGGACTGAGTGGGGACACTCAGTTTGCTCAGGAGTAGTTGGCCATGTTCGGGACAGCACTGGTTTCTGCACTAGTCGAAGGGCTGAGCTGTCAGTATGAGTCTTCTTCTCCAGATAACAAAGGGAAAGCAAACACGGAGCCAGAGAGCAAAGCCAATCTGGAGAGCTGCAGCCCAGATTGCACCTGGCAGAGCCAGTCTCCAGCAGCTGCTCTCTTGAGGGTAGGGACGCAGCGTGGCACAGCCAGGGATGCTGGCTCAGGGTGCACCCAGCTGGGGACGCCTGCCTGACAAGCAGAGAGCTGAGCCTAGCTGGGAGAGGCAAGTGCCAGCACCCAGAATCCGAGGGAGGAAGCATGCAAGAGGATTTGGCAGTGGGTGGTGGGGAGGAAACACTCTCCGGGCCAGCAGCTCGATGACCATGAGCCTGAATCACAAGCTGGCATGGAAGCACAGGCTCTCAGCTTCATCAGCAGCCTGGCGAGGAGGAGAGAGTAGCTTTGAGCAGCACTGCACACTCGGCATTCTCCCTTGTGTTCTTGCTTACCACAGGCTGCAAGATCCACTCCCCTAAGGAACCCGGCAGGAGGACACGGATGCTGCCACCCTGCCACTGTGGAGTTTGAAGGCTGAGCTTTTAAGCAGTGCAAGTGCCTTCCTCATTTCTGTGCAAGCAATAAAATTTGGCCACAGTCTTGATAATCTTGCATTTCTCATCCACAGCAGGCCAGAAAGGTTTGTAGATGAAAGATTTTATTAGACTATTGAGTAAAAAAAAAAAACAGACAAACTTTTGGACACAGGTCTTTTGTCCTGGCCCAACATATATCCTCGAGAATATTGGAAAATCTGCAAACCACGACATGTATACAACCAGAGTGGAAATCAGTTCTGAAATTCGTACCTAAAGTCTGCAGGTCTGTGCCTAAATCCTCGGCACAGAGAGAAAGCAATGGTCTTTAGTCTCTGGCCAAGAAGTCTGGTTCAGATCCTGAGTCTGCTGTGTGTGACCTTGTGTGTTGCCGAAGCCCGTGGAACACCACTCGTCCTGCCTTGCCTGCTCAGAGCACTGACCCTTGCAGACATGGAAGGATGCCTGGCACCTACTCAGCAACCCCAAATCTGCCTGCAGTCTCCAGCTCCTAACGCCATAAAGCAAGAAATAGCAATTAATCCCTAAGGAGGGAACACTGCCCAAGAATCAGAAGTTGAGCATTACAGGAAGTAACATACTGTTGCTTCCAGCCTCAGTGTGCAAATGAGGAACGCACGATGTTTATTTAAAGGACTACTTTTCTCTCAAGTTATTCAAGCTCAGGATCTCACAATTTTTAGCAGGTACTGAGCCGCATTTAGAGTGAATTTGGAGTCCAGCAGAACCCCGTTGAGATCAGAAAGAGTGCATGAGTTTAGAAATAGGTGTGGAGGCTGGAGCGTTAGGCACAATTGGGCACATCCATCTGTGTGCAGAGCCAGCAGGGAGCCCAGGCATCAACTTGGGCGAAGCCTGCCCCCCGCAGCGGGCGGGCCGTGTGCTGGGCTGCCGTGCCCTGGGCTCCCTGCACCAAGCAAACCAGCCGTGAGCCAATGCAACATGACAGTGGCAAGTGAGACAACGATATTTCCATTCAATTCAATTTGCCTATGCGTAATGGAAGCAGCCCACACGACCGCGCTCTGAGCAGCGCACACGAGGGACGCTAAAATTAGAGTCCCACCCACAGTCTGCTCTGCTCCGGAGGCGCCTCCATCGGGGCAGAGCCAAGGCGCTGCCCACCCGATTGCGAGTCAGATGCCGTGGCATCGACTCCCGATGACGCTTTCGTGCGTCAGCTCTCCCGCCTGTCTCCAGCATCGGCAGCCTCCACTTGCCGCCCATTATTGCCGGCTGCGGGACTAGTCGTGCCTGTGAACAGCCACACCTGATAGGGTGAGATGAATGCGGGATCCGGCAGGTCAGGCAGGGTGTTTTGGAGGTGGCAGGCACCAGTCTCCTCCCTTTTGTCTGTCTGGCATTCCTGCTCACAGCCGGCTGGTCCCTCTGCATACCTACAGCTGCCAGGGCAGAGATTACCCTGTGTGCCATTGCTCATGCTAATAATAGTGCTCCACACCTCCACAGTACCCTCTGTCCTAGGTTCTCAGCTGATTTTATAAATAGGACTGATTTTAGCTTCACAGCACCCTTCATCTAATTATAGGTATTGTCATCCCCACTTTTATGTGTGAGGAGACAGTCACGGGCACCACAGATCCAGTGTGAGTGTTGAGATGATGCAGCAGCCACGGGGCAGATACTGGCTGGCGTTGGGACTTAGCCAAGGGGCTAATGTTGTGTGTGGAGGCCTGGCAATCAGGTGCCAGAGTGTGGCTAGATAAAGATGACAAACCCACACTGCGACTCTGACACTGGGGGCACAGGTTCCCTTAAGAAGGCCTGGCTGATTCCCATAAATCTCACTCAGCTCAGTTGCATATTTATGCCCCTTCACAAAACCCAAAAAAGATGTGGATGTCCCATCCCTAAAAGTGTTCAAGGCCAGGTTGGATGTGTCTTTGAACAACCTGGTCTAAGGAAAGGTAGGTGGGAACCATGTGATCTTTAAGGTCCCTTCCAACCTACGGTTCTATGATCTTAAGGATCCCTTCCAAACATCCTATGATTCTACGAAAACAACATACTGCATTAAAATCTTGACAAAATTGATAAATGTCTGATCTCCTGCTGGAACTCACTCCACATGCTTCAGAAAAGACCCAAGATACCCTTAAATGCCATGGAGTTACATGGGTAGACTGCCTCAGGGATCTAGACCCTTTTCCAGGGTTGGAGGAGAAGAGCATCCTACACCCCCTAAGACACAAACAGCAGAAGTGGATCTGAGTCACGAGAACAAAGGCAAAAGGAAAATAAAAAAGATGCGGAGAAGAAGCATGAGAAGAGACCTTCAAAGCAGCATGAATGAATGTGACACCAAGGACAAGGACTCTGGGCAAGGAAGAGCTAACAGGGAAGCAAAGAGCTAGGTGGGAAGACTAGCAGGTGGTACTAAAATTATATATACAGTCTGAAAGGGGAGAAAAAGGATTTTGGACTTGTGTAGGAAGATTGAGAAAGGGTTCAAGGAAGTGAGCAGCTCTTCAAGGTGGGGAAAGAAGGTTATTTTAGTAACAGGTACAAAAAATGGGAGAGCTGGCCATGGAGTGAGGAGAAGAGCCTCTGTTCTACGAACACAAGCCCATACTACCTTCTCAAAAAACATCTCCCTGGCAAGGCTGAAGAAATAGCACTATTTTTGAGGGGGGCTGAGGCACGGAAATTTATTTTCTGGCTTGATTCAAGACATGCAGAAACTCTGTAGCTGGGCAGGGAGTTGATGTCCCAGGTCTCTTGATTTCTAGCCCAGTAGTGTTTCCCCATCTGCCTGCCTTTCTCTAGCCTTCCAATGGTTTGGCAAAACCTCAGCAGATGACTGGTAAGGAAAGGATATAGTGGTGCAATAATAAAGAGAATTAAAAGTACCTGGTGCTAGCTCTCTAAGGCACTGCTACCAGATGCATCCCACTGGAAGTGGGATCTTCATTCTTTGCCACCTGCCTTCTTTCTTATGGCCTCTGTTTCCCAAGCATTAGAATGGAGATGATAACTGTGACCCTTTTCACAGCACTCTAGTAAGTCGAAGCTCATTTCCTTCCATAGATGATGACAAGTCATTATGTGTATGTGTACATAAATACACGTTTTTATATATGTCTACCCAGCCCTACTGTGGTCCATGCTTCTAATCAGAACTCCTCAAACATGTAACCCACACTCACATGCAAAACTCTTATCCCTTGAGAACACACTAGGCTGACGAGAACCCCCCAGGTTTCCCTGGGAGCTCCCCAGCATGCCTATGTGCACAGTCCTCCTTGTAAATAAATGAGGACAGCTCTCAGCTGGAGGATCAACTCAGACACACCAAACCAAATCTGTTCAGTAACAAGGCTGCTCAGGGATGAGTGCAGGTATGGTGTGTTTCTCTTACCTCCTCCATTCTTGCCACAGAGATAAGGGAAGCGCCAGACATTGCCCAGGCCGATAGCGTAACCCACACAGGAAAGCAAGAAGTCAAATTTCCCCTTCCAGGAACCTCTGTCTGGGAGCTCCTTCTTCTTCTTCTTCTTGGTGCCCAGAACCTCAGGGGTGATGGGTTCTTGTTCCTCCAGGGCTGCCTGCTTCACCTCGGAGGGAGAGCTCAGCTCCACAGAGGGGTTGTCCATCTTGCCCATGGTGACTCAGATGTGTGGCCACTCTTGCTGAGGGGCTGGAGGAGCAACAAGGGCAGCTTCTGCCTCGGTCGAGCGTGGGCGAAATGGGAAGCACTGGGCAAAGCTCCTGATGAGAAAGGAGGGAAAGAATCCTGTGTCAGTGTACTGGACTTAGGGGAGGGTCTTGTTGGGTCTGAGGCGGACTCACTGGGTGGACTGTTGCACATCAGTGCAGCCTATCCATACCTCCCTGCTTTCTCCAGAGAGAAGGAAGATAATTTTGCCTTGCTTGAAGCTGCCCTTCTAAGGAGTTGTGCCCACGTAGACTGCTGACAACAGACTCAGACCTGGCTGTTACCAGCACATAAAAAACACCTCAACTCTTTCTTATTCCAGTGCTCTCTAGGAAAAGCTCCTGGACCAGTACACATGCAGAGAAATCACAGCTTGTGGGTGACCCACCATGAAGCAGTCCAGAAAGAGACATATATCTGGCATGTCTGAGTTACAGTGGAGAGGGGAATGGTGGAGGTGCCACATCTCCCAGGTCTTGGGCCCAAAACTGAGTGCACCAGCCACGGAGGCATCTGAGAGATGACATGCCCTAAGGAGTATATAACCATCACACCAAAACAATTCAGAAAGAGAGCAAGAACAGTCTGTGTTATTACACCTGTGGCTCAAACAATATTGCACTCGTGTCTTGAAAACTAAGTGCAGTTTTTCCTTCCTTTTGCAGAAGCTATTGCAAAGCAATAAAAGGCATAGAGGAGAGACAAAATGATGTTTAAAAGTGTGGACCATCTTCCATGTCAAGAGAAGCTAAAGGAAATAGGTTCCATTGTCCTGTGAAATATCTGACAGGGGCCTAAAAATGTATCAGTGTCATAGAATATGAGCATTCACCATTTCTGACAGAAAGAGATAAAACCAAGACAGTGGGTGGTAGGTTAAACCAAAGGGGTTATTTCACAAAGTGTGCAGCTATGGAGCAAGACTCCCCACTGCAGAACATGAGGGATGCTGAGATTTTACATGACTTCAAAAAGGAAATTAAGAGGAAAAATAATGAAAGGAAAATCCACCAGGATCTACCCTTAAAGTTCAGGAAAACCCTAAGCTGTAACTTACTGGAGGTTGAGGGACTCTTCCAAGGAAATAACACTCCCTAGTTTTCCTGTTTGTATCATCTACCCTAAGCCATAGAAAAAGACAGGGGACTGGTATGGTGCTGGCTCTCACACATGTCTCAGCCCATTTTACAGAGAGACAAATTTAATCCTCATATCAGGGACCATGAGGGTGACCTGTACTACAGTCTCCCAGAGAAGTCTATTGACAAAAGCATTTCCAGATACAGACATTGGAAAACAAAACAAAAAACAAATAACCTGCCAAAACCAAACCAAATCAAACCAAAAAAAATCCCGTGGGACCCCAAGTCCCATCGCCCAGTCCACCCCCCACCAAAAAAAGAGAAAGAAAAAAAATGAAAACAAAGTTGATATAACATAAAACACAGGAATGCTGTGAAGATATGTCCTGTTCTAGCAGTTAAAACTGGCCTTGCTTGAGCTTTTTACTCTTGAGAGTCTTGTCTCCTAAGCAAACAGTACACATTTGTCCCATGGGATGCTTGGGGGACTCATTAATTAGAGTTTCTGAAGTGTCCTGGACAGAGATGATCTCCCAAGTCCAGGCAGTACTGACTGCTGCTTACTACAATGGGTACCCCATGATTACAGCAGACAGATTTCCTTCCCCCACAGAATTCACCACTGAGGTTAGGAAAATGGTATCGACTGTGAAGGGAATGGCTAAACCAGAAAAAAAACCAACCGTAATTCATTATGGTAAGTCAGTGGAGAAGCCAGAAATCTCTTTGCTGTGGGATGAAGGCTGTAACCAAATCCTCTGGGCTATGGAGCCCACACCGAGCCTCACAACTCCTCTAGCCCAAGGATGGTTGTAGATAAGCCCAGTAGTAAGTGGCAGCATGAAAATGCTTTCTGGGGAGAAGAGACGATTTTGCAAAGCCCATGAGGCAGATGCCAGAAGTATTGCAGGACACCGAGAGCAAAGACTTTGGTTAACAGATCCCACTTCTGTCCTACACCTTGTGATAGATAACACTGTCACACTAGCTCCGAGCTCCTCAGTAAGGCAGGGAGCAGAACATGTAGGAGGAAAGTGAAATAAAGACAATTTATAAATCAAAACAGAAGAAATAGCACCAAAACCCCTGGGAAGAATTCAGAGCTGAGCTAAGTTAGGATAATTAGCTATGCCTGTAGACAGAACAAATTAGACTCAACAGAAGCCATTTTGACTTTTTTCTTCCTGAGAAAAAAACAGTAGGTAAGCTAATATCTTAAAGAAGAATTTATATATGCTGTGCTCTTTTCCCTTTCCTGTTGCCACAGTTCTGGAGAGATGCTGCAGCCAGATAATCACACCTCGTATTTCATATTCTTGGGGTAGGATGCTAGAGGAGCAGCAGACCAAACTGGCAATTTCTTCTTACCTGACAAGTGAGGTCCTTCATCTCCAGCTCAGAAAGAATAAGCTAGATTTATAGATGTTTCTCCACAGTCAAGAAATTTAAAAAGAGTCAAGAGGACCCACTGAAGATTCATCCCTCCTTCTGTCCTCTCTCCTACAGTGATGGATGATTGGGGCAGAAGAGCTCATGCATGTCCCACATCCTGGCTGTGCCATGTCCTTTCCCAGACATGTAGCCCTGACCAGGAAAAACACAGACATCTGTTGCTCCAGGCTAAGTGTTTGACTCCTATGTTTAGACACCAGCTCACACGCTAGACAAGTGGTCCTACTGCAACAAAATGCACCAGTCCCTCCACTTATCTACATGAGTCTCCTCCAACACAAGCACAGGGCTCTGTCCAGTGCTGACAGCCTAGAGAGAGCAGAGTCAGTTCAGTAGCTGTCATGTCAGATTATTCATTCTGAAAAGCACACGGTGCTCTGGGCACAGCAAAAAATGCCTGAAGGACTAAAAATAATAATCAATAAGATTAGAGCTACAAGCTGAAGGTGAGCTCTGCTTCATAAGGACTTGAAAACAAGGTCAGAGAGTTCAAACATGTCACTTCAGAAATTTTCTCATTCAGCTTCCTCCGAATACACCATATTCTTAAGCCAGGACTCTCAAAGCTCTCAGTGAGAGCTAACACCATAATCCTTGGCAGCAAAGGAGTGAGTTGTGTTTCACTGAGTTGTGCAGAAGACCTGGTCTTCTCATTCTCAACTCAATAAAAACAACTACCAACGTCCCCAGCGGGTGCAGAGCCAGGCTGAAATGCATTCTGGCAAACAGTCCTTCCCCTCCTCTTTTTTGAGGGATTTTTCTTCAAATAAGAAAATAGCACTGAAAAAGCATTACCTCCACTTGAAACACTGCCCTGAAACTGCTAACATTGACCTTTTTACTTTCCCCTGCTTCAGCATGAAATATTAAGAGTTTCCCCAAATTTGACAGAACCCAAAAATTTCAAAGGCATAAAATTGCCCAAACTGAAACAGCAAAATGACCTGTAGAAACATGCAACCCCACCTCTTCTTTGTCAGTGCCGAAACAGCCACCCAACCCACTTCTGACCCATGCAGGTAGAGGCACAAGTAGTTTAATTACACAGTGCAGGCTGTTTTTCAGTCAATTAGACTTTTCCTTCCATCCACACCATTTTAATGCCAAGCCAAATAGCCCCAAGGCTCTTGCATCTTGTTTAGAGCCGTGACCAGCTGATCAGGGCACAGCAGACTCTCGATTTTTTTTCTGCTCTCTCCAGTAGCAACATATGCTTGACCTTCCTGCATATATGAAAGTTGGAGGGTCTGGAGAGAAGCCCTCCGGAGGATTCTGAGGATACTGGCAAGGTGGAAGCCACTCAAGGCTGGAGTGTTGCTGTGTTTTCCATCAGGGTCAGACTTGTGATTCACAGCCCCCTCTGTGTTCTGCTCAAGAGGCAGCCACTGCAGTCACCCAACCTTTCATCTCCCTTCCCCAGAAGACGAGCAAGTGCTTGGTTACAGGAGAAGTCAGCACTCACAGAGGATGTGAGAAAAAAGTAAAGCAGTTCTCCTGAGTGATGGAGCTGCTGGGTGGCCTCCACCTCCACCCCATTTTACACCCTCTTGCGTAAGATCTAGGTTGTTGATGACCAGTTCTGACCTGCATCTCCTGCCCAACACCCCTCTTCCACTACAGCCCAGGGCTACCCACATCACTCCTAATAATGTGGCAGGTGAGACTGTCACCACACCAGAACCCTATCCAGATGAGCAGAGGGGTAATTGGAGCATGAGCCACATTTCATAAACAATTAAATGAACGGGACACCTGCCTGAGGTCAGAAAACATCTTGCAGTCCCCAGTCCTGATCCCAGGAGGGCTGCAGCAGTCCTCCAAAGCCACGAAAAAACAGGTGAAGAATCGCTGAGCTTCCAGTCCTGGATGCATCCTGCCATGCAGTCTCTTTGCCAAGGAGCACCTTCCTTGTGTTACGCATGCAGGAGGAATGGGGTCAACCATTCCAATACTTTCCCTGTCTCCAGATTCCCACTTGAATCTCTTCTGCCTCCTCATCCCTCAGGGGGAAGTGGGCTCAGATCCTGCTGCTGGCCACAGATCATGCTTCACTCACCACTGCTGCTCTCACCTGGGTGTCTGGGATTGCCTTACATTGTCCGTAAGGGAAGTACCTTTTTTGAACAATGCAAATTATGCAGCCTCTGAGCCATTTTAGTGCTCTCATTTAAAGCCCATCCTGGCCTCTCAGAAGCTTCCCCAGGAAGCAGAGAGACGGTAGGACTCCTCCTTGACTCCTGCATACTGTCCTGATTCAGCCTAAACCACCACAGCAGCAAGAGGATCAAGACCAGGCCACATCCTGAGTATGCTGGCAAGGTGCTGGCCCCACGTGGAAGCCACTCAGGGCTGGAGTGTTGCTGTTCATGGCAGTCTCGGAGTAGACTGTGGGCTTCCAGATTGGGAAAGACAGACAAGTGGTTTAAAGGCATCCTTCTCTCCATCCTCCTCAGCAAATGTACCACATTAAAAAGATTAAAGGAGTATTTCTGCTCATTTTAAAGGTGCTGATTAAATTTAAAAGCGTTTTCCTTTTCTTATTAGTGCAAGCTGTCACGCTGGGATGCCAGTTTCATGATATTGGTAGTTTATACAGCTTTGTTACATTATTCTTTTGCCTTGCCTGAAGCAATATGGACATTTTTAGCCCAGCTTTCTTCTACAAAGCCCCATCTGTCTGTTCCCAGTTACTTTTTGAGTTCACTGCTGAGCTTCAACCCATGCTCGGAAAAGGAGCACAACCATCAAAGCTGTCAAGCTTCTCAAGAAGTAGGGAATGGAGAGAGAGAGAAGAGCCTCAGGTTAGTGCTCCTCCAGAGGAAGGGCACTGGGGAGGTCCCCAGAGTGCCCTGCTGTGCATCGGACATGAGCCAGGCAGTGTGCACAGAGCCAGGGAGGAGGGAGGTAGCTCTTAGGAGTGCAGCCTGGAGACATGGGAGACAGGCAGAAGATCTGGGGATGGGGTAGATTTGGTGACTAGGAAGCCAGTAAAGAGTGCAATAAGGGAACTGTCCTCAGAGGTAGAGGTATAAAAGGACATTATGAAGAGAAGATCAGGTATCATTAGATCTGCAGAGCAAAAAAAAAAAAAACCAACTCACTATTTCTCTTCTAAGACAGAAGCTGTTGTTTTGCACATATTTCTCCACCTTTTTTTGTACACACCACCCCAGAATAACATTCATTGGCCTCCTCTACCTGCTTTGTTCTTTGCTAAAGCACAACTGCACTCCAGAGAGACTAATTGGAAATGACCTTCCCAGTGCCTTCATCGAGAACATCACTGGGACAGAAATACCTAGAAATGAATACAGAGAGGGCAATTTCAGATTTCTCACTTGCCTTGTACCTCCTGTGCCCTTTCAGGACAGCCCAGACTGGCGTACAGGCCCTGCCACAATGATGTGGGCAGGTATCCCTGTTGACCTCTTCTCCCTTTCCCCCAGAGAGGCTTCACTGTCACAGCTCGGCTGTTGCAGCCTGAGTTACTGTTCACACTGGCCATTACCTCACCAAAGCTGTGCATCTGAGCTAAGATTTTAGCACAAATCCTGATCTGCAGCAACATCTTCAGTGAGACCATGGTCTTCACAGGGGTAAACTTCCCTGTCTTGCCAAGACTCATTAGTACTGTGCAAAAGACATGGCTATGCACTATGAGAGGTTGAAGAAAATATAACTTCACACACATGGAGCTGCATTTGATGTACCTCCAGAGATGCTGCAAGAGATGTCAGTGCTTATTTGCTCTGTTTGGCTTGGTATGCTTTTGGCTTTTTTTTTAGGTTTTTGGTTGTTTTTTTTTTTTTTTTAATGAAGTCACTGAACAGAGCAAATTGAGCAAAATTAGTCTGGTAATGGAAAGTGGTGACCTTCACTGTGACCAAGGTCACAGCAGCTACTGAGCACCTCATTCAGAACATGGCACCTGTAAAAGTGCCTGCCACCACTCCGGCACATATAATTCAGCTCTGAGAAAGACTACAACTTCTGCAAGAAGAGCATAACATTGTTTTCCTGCTGCAGCATAGCCAAGCCAAAAAGAAAATCTGTGTCCACTTTCAGATGCCAAATTATTTGTTCTCCTTCTCCATGAAACCGGAGAGATAATAGTGCTCCAGAGTCCTGAGGCTGCCGCAAGGCTCCCTTTGTTCGTGTGCTTTTTTGGGTGGAAAATAGAGAACAGCAGAGCCAGCTGCCTCTGCAGGAACCATGTAACAGCAATTCTTCCTTTTCCTAGCTTTTCACTGAATACTTTCCAGTGGTCCCAGAAGCCTGTGTCATGATAGGTATTGACCAGTGTGAAGAGACATGCTAAGACTCTTTACTTTTCCCAGAGTATTTCTAGTTCTGTTAGTCAAGACAGAAAAAAAGTGGAAAAAAGGCGTTATTACCAGATACTAAAACTGTGTTATTTCTTTCCTCTTGTTCTTAAGTGACACAAACTGAATACAAATTAAATTTAAAACGGAGCATCAGGAGGATGTAAAATAGCATAATTTGGAACAGAGTTCTGAAGGAAAGTGTGCATCACTTAGTGTGGAGAAACACAGTCAGACCTTCAACTCACCTTTTTTGCGGGGGCAAAGACATCAAACTACTTTGTGGTTAAATACAGTGCACTTCTATCCATCAAAACACATGGTCTGAACTGGTCTGAACCACTCTCCACTGGACTCAAATGGTCTGAACTAATCTAGACTGGTTTGAACCGGTCTGAAACGGTGTGAACTGTTTTGGACCAATTTGAACTGGTCGGAATTGGTTTCAACTGGTCTTGACCGGTCTGAACCAGATTGAACCTGTCTGAACCGGACTGAACTAGTTTGAACTGGTCTGGACAGGTTTGAATCAGTTTGAACTGGTCTGAACCAGTCTGAACCATTGCTAGCCTCCAGCCCCTTGGCTGAGATTTTTCTCAAAATAGCCCAGAAAATGTGCTTATTACCCCATAAAAGCACCATCCTCTGCAACTAGTTGGCCATTATTGTCACTACCACTTAAACATTCAGATCTCCTCTCCCTACTTCTTGTGCTAGGCTTGATACAGCAGTGCAGAAGGAACAGCTCTTCCCTCAGGAACCAGGATATCAGGAAATAAGGCACAGCAAGGAAATGCTCAGCAAGGAAAGGCTGTTGTCCCCATTGCCTTGACTGGAGACCAGAGCAACATCTCACACAGCTAGCGTGTACCATGCTGCAGGCTCTGACCCTCCAGGGACGGCCTGTACTTCACAAGCATCTCCACGGGGGCAGGCACAGCACTCACTTGCTCTATCCTCAGCAAATACGACCCAGTGTTTTGCTGTGGAGACATCCACCCCAGCATAAGGACATTGCGTGTTTCTTGTGTCCATTCAGTTTCTTCAGAAGAACACACATTTCCAGCTGCAGGTCTTCAGCCTGACTTTTTTTCTCTCAACAAAATCCCAAACCGTCGCAGAGCTTCTCACGGAGGGAGGAGAACTGAAATTAAATGTGCTGGAGGTCTCCGCCAGGTGCTAGTAGAATCACAGTAACGTCACTAGCAAACTGAGGAGGGTTTGGTATCCATGCTTCAGCTGGAGATGGGGAGGAGGGAGTCGGTAGGAGGGGAGAGAAGAGGTGTGTGGACGAGTTTGACCAGAAGAGAGAGGTGAGATGGGGAGGCCTTCATGTAGGGAGGGAGTCACTTCCTTCAGGGTCAGAGTCTCTTAGAGATAGACACTAAGGAAAGGCACAAACACAGTCCCCAAAAACACCTTGGCAGCTGTACAGGCAAGGAAGCTGAACACTGCCACAAACCACCAGAGCTTGCAGGACCTCTACAAATGGGTGCCAAGAGCCCGAAACCCTGTGTTTCCAGTTGATCCATGGGCTGTAGTGCATTAGGCTGGGAAGGGCTGTCCCAGCCCCAGGGGAGGGGCAGCTTTTTGTGGGCATATCACTTAACCCATCCCCTGAGTCCTATCCACTGGAGACTCACCCCAGGGAAAATGGGTTTTCCTGTCAGTCCTGATACAGCATCTTTACTGAACCATCATTTGTGCTCACTTAATCTCTCCCCAGCCCACAAGCAATGCAAGAAGGTTTTCAATATTTGGACCCCCAATACCACTTTCAGGTGATGTTCTGGGACTGTCACCTTTTCCCTCACTCTGCCTGGTGGCACCAGCTTCCCGAATGGGAGCAGGGGGCTGCTCACCCAGCAGGGAAAGGAGCAGCATCTGCAGGTCCTCCCCAACCACCCCCGCTACAGCATGTGGGGATTGATGGCTCTTGCTCCACTTCTCCACTGCAGCAGAAACAGCCTCCCTAGACTAGGATTTTGCTCATAGTAAGGAGGTTTGGGAGGCTGGTTGCTGCACCTGCCTGTTAACACCAAGGGGAATCCAGTTAGCTCTTCATGGTAGTGACAGATGGGAAAAATGCTGCCTTTCCAGCAACTGGTGTCTTTCTCGACCAAGGGGATGTTGCAATGGCAATGGCAACTGACAGAAGAAATTTAGGCATAGCAGTGGTGCAACTGCGGGTAAAGCATAGACAACTTCTGCTCCTCCTTTAGGCAGCATGCCCACATCCCACTGCCCCAGCTGAGCACCAGGCAGGCAGGTCTGCTCCCATTTACTCACCTTTTCAACACCTTTTGGGGCGCAGAAACTACCCTGCATCCTGTCTTGTCCTCAGGGTGCTGCACCCCTCAGCCATATCCAACTCACCATGGATGGAAGAGAGCTCAACATCTATAGCATCTCTTCGCCGGGGATACTCATGTGGGTATCCCCACCACTGCTACAACGTTCACTTCCATGACCCCAGTGCTCATACCTCCAAGACCAGACACTGTTGTCCCAGTGGTGTCCCAGTGGTGTCCTAGTGGTGTCCCAGTGTCCTCACAGTGCCAGACAGTGGTGGGTCCTTGGGGTGCGCAGAGCTGCTCACGGAGACACCAGCCCAGAGATGCACACACTGACCTGCTCCCATACGCAGACCGGAGCTATGAGCCCCTCCTGCCGCAGGGCCCTTCTCCCCCTGCCTCACCCTACACAGCTCCTCAGTGCCCAAATCGACGAGCCGTTAATGAGCTTTGAGCTCACGTCCAGTCAAATCAACATCCTGCATGTCGCGAGTATGGGGGCGGGGGACCCACAGCCACTGGAAAATCACACAGGCTCCAAGGCATGGGCAGGAGAGAGGGCAGAGGCACAGACAAAGGACCTGGAGCCAAAGAAAGGGGGAGTCAGCAGGTGAGTGGGTTACGAGGGGTGGGTTGCACCCGTGTTGCTGCAGCGGCTCCCGCAAGGATGGCTGCAGCAGTACATAGGAGACTATGTTGCAGGTGCTGTGCACACCTCTTACCCTCTGTGTTTGTATTTGGACAGTGATCTCCACTGTTCTCCGCAAGCAGGGCTGGCTGCATCCATGCGGAGGAAGGAAGGTTGGGTCTCTCTGCCCCTGAGCGTCTCCTGCTTTCACACAGCCCTGCCTGACCCAGTCCTTGCACAGGGCCAGGCTTACAACAGTGCAATCCCGGGAAGGGGGAAAAGTGCAGGCAGAGTTTAAGAGGTACAGCCACAAAGGACACTGTGGTGTCACTGGTCAGGTTGTAGGTCAGGCTTCTGGGGGGGAAGGGGGATCCACAGGAAGAGGGATGCTTCTCATTTGAAGTGTCAAGTACCATCCATCAGCCAATGAAAGGAGCCACATAAACAGTTGCTTGATGTGTAAATCCTGTCATTGTCTCTAAAAAGGGTTGTGTGGGACCTTCATTTCCCTTTCTTTTTTTTTCTGGGGCCCAAGACAATTTGCATTCACTGGGAGTATAGAGAAGTTGCTCTCAAAAGCAACACACGGGAGCTGCCAGCTCTGTCTCATTTGGGGCAGCACGGACAGAGGGGCAGGGGAAGGAGCCCAAGTGAATCAAAGTATAATTCTCCCCAGAGATTACCAGTGAAAATGACACCTTTACTGTTAACCAGTTCCTGTCTTTGTGTAAAAGCAGAGCTAGGGATACTTAAATTAAGGACAAGTCCATTTAGTGCCTTTCAGTGCTACAGAGACATGATGACCTGTATTCCCACTGTACCCCCACACACATGGGCTTATTTCACCCCACTCGTGACATTGCACCAACTCCATGGATGCTCAGGTGGACTGAGGGTACTGTGGCAATACCACACTTTTTATTCCTTGATATTAAAACTCACGTTCTTTAAAGGTCTCCCCTGTCCCTTTAGAGCAGGCAATCACATCATCATAATCCTTCGCAACTAAAACCTACAGAGTTCATCTGCCAAAGCCCTTAACTCATACAGATGGGAAGGAAAACATGCTGCCTTACAGCTTCGTTGAGGTTGCTGCTCATGGTCCCATCTACATCTGTGCTAATATCTTGCCAACAGGCTATGTTTAAAAAACATATTTCAGGCTAAGGGGTCCCTAGAGGAACATAGAGGAGGCAGTAAGACTCCCACCAGGTTATTTTGGCCATTAAAGGAGAAAGACAGTGGTGCCAGAAAGGTTGGCAAGGCTGGAGAGAGGGAAAATGGAGAAAGGAAACTCTTTTCACTGGGTAAACCCAGGGGTGGTTGAGAGCTGAGTGGGAGGATCACAAACAGTCTGGAGCCATACCGACAAACAGGCATCCTCTCTGAGCTGAAGTAAATGCAGTGAGTAGTATTCCCTTCTGAAAGTGGATCTTACAGAACACCCCCTAATCCCTCTGCTCTTCCAGGAAGCCTGTGTCCCTCTCACTATTCTGTGAGCTTGAGAACCTCTTATTTATCAGCAGTAAAGTCAAAAGAGAAGTAAACTACATCTGTCTCAGAAATCTTTATTTTAGAATCTTGTCTGGGATGAAAAAACAGACAGTGAAAACGTTGTACTGCTCTTGCTCCCTGGAAACCTCATTCTGTGTCTCTGAAAGTGAGCACAGTCTGCACTGGCCAGACCTGCAAGGACAGGGAGCATGTAGTGAAGAAGAGAGAAATCATTTATGCCTGTTGTGCCATGGAACACTGGTGGAATCGCTGCCAGATGAGTCCTGCAGGACCAAGATCAAGTCTCAAGCCTGGAGAGCTTTCTCTATGGCAAAGGGTTGGAACTAGGTCCTTTTCAATCCAAACCATTCTGTGTTTCTGTGAATCACAACTCTTGGTGAAAGCAGAACTGGCTTTCCCATAGGCAGTGTGCAGGCACAGCCCTGGATGTGCTGGACCATGCAGGAGGCTCAGTTCTCCCTTGTCTTCCCAGTTTTCTTTGCAGTTGCCACGGGGCCCAAGGCAGGAAAGGGCTCTTTGGATGTAATACCATGTTACCAATTAGATTTGCTTTGGCCAAACCATCGAAATTAGAGCAGGTACCTGCAGGTGATTTCAGTGAGGAGCCAGAATCAAAGACCTTGTCCTCCTTTTGTCACAATGAATGAAACTTCAGGTACCACGATATTGTAACTCATACTTTTCTGAGCCTGGCACTAGCCCATCCATCACTGTTCCCTCTTGGTCTTCAATTTCTCCTCAAGCCCAGTTGCTGATGTTACAACTCCTAAAATAAAAAGACAGAGAGACACAGTAGCAGTTTGCTTCCAGGGTAGGTGCAGATCTCAGGCGTGACGGAACCAGCCGTACATGTGTCTTCACAGTTCTCCACACAGTCCAGGCTGAGGAACACCTGAGAATTGCAGTGGGTCAGCTGGAAACACCAGTTACCATAGGAAGTACATGCTTTACCAGAAGCATGGCAAACCATTTCCCCACCTCATGCACTTCTGGTCTGGAGAGAAAACAGGCCAGAGAGTAGCCATTTCCACTGAAGGGATAAAAATCTGAATTTAAAAGCAATGATTGTTTTCAGTACCACATTTGTTGTGCAAGCTAGAGGCAGAAGAAGGCAGTGAGTGTCAAATGCACTGGAAAGCAAGAATGTCTCTCAGAATCAGTTTAAGCATCACCTTCTTTTCCACAAGAAAAGAAGAGACTCCCTGTGTATTTCATACTTGGCAAGAATTAGACAGGGACTGGTAAGGCCAAATGCATTTGGGAATATGCCTCAGAAGAGAAGCAGAATTCATTTGAAAAGATGGGATTTGGAGCTGCTGTCTTCGTTGTTGTCCATAAACATTCAGGAGACTAAATTCTGATTCACCAGTGTGTTCTCAGAAAATGGGATCTTGGCAGATAATCAGAAAAATAGTCATTGGCTTCAGTATTTGCATTTGAAGCGTTTGGGCTGCCACCTCCAAAGCTTTTGGTGGCTTGGGAAGTATCCAGCAAAAGAGCCCAACCCCACCATATAATCTGTGTGAGTAAACACAAGTACAAAGAGTGTTTTCTGAATAACAGCTATTGGACGTGATGACAGTGGTGAAAGCAGCCAAATAATCAGGCTAGACATCTCTTGGTTTAAAATTCATTTGCAAAAATCATTAACACAATCATTGTAAAATAAGCAGCAGTATAATCACTTGAGGATAATTTGCAAAGAGGAATACGGCTGCACTCATTGAAAAGGGCTGTTATGAGACAAAATGTTGCCTGGCTCTGACTAAGTCCACCACCTCTTAAGGGAAGCAAAGATGGCCAGCACAGCAGTGCCCTCAGGCACTGCTTTTTTGAACCCAGTATAAGGCATGATCTTCTCCTCTGCAACCTCAGCCAACGCACCAACCTTCAGTGGGGTCCAAGCTGGCCAGCCTCCTCCCTCCCTGAGCAGGCTCATAGATCAGGTCTGGTCTGACTCTTGCCACCCAGCCATCCTCCCTCAAATGGTAGTCAGTAGGGAATAGACAGCGAAAATGTGTTAAGACCAGGGTAGGTAAAACAGGACAATTCCTTGTGCTCCATCCTCCCAGTTTCCACCCACAGGTACTCTACATGACTCCCAAAGCAGGGAGCCTGTTGAAGACTCCTCTGGTGGGGTCTAGGCTTGCTTTGCCACCAGTGGCTGGACTGTTAATACCTGTTAATACATAATCACCTGCCAGCCTCACTGGCCTCTTCTCTCCAGGAAAGAAATTCAGCTTCTCCTGATCTTGGGCACCCTGTGTAATCACTCTCAATAAAGTTGGGATGAGCCAGTCCTATGGCATAGGAAAAGGTCTTGCCCCACACATTTAGAGCCCTCCACAGTCTGCCAGCCATGTTGCTGGGGCACACAGCTTCTATGAAATATCCTTTCCCTAGAAACTTGTCTAATACTTTTCATAGATAGTGCTTTTATTTACAATTACTTTCAGTCACTGGTATTAAATCTACATTTATGCCGCTTGCCCCTGCAGCTGCTAGGAGCCCTTGGGTGTAATTTCATCTGGAGATGACTTATTTCAAAGACTGGGCATTTTTATATCACTCTTGCTGCCATCAGCACAAACAAAACAGAACATAGTGAAGGAATAAAAAATGTAAAAGAAATATGGCAAGAACAAAGCTGAAAATAATTACAAGAAAAGGAAAGGAATTTCCACCCCTTGAGGAGATTAAAGTGATCTGCAAAAGAAAAATAGGTGGGGTTGGAACACTTTTGTTCAAGGCTCACCTCTTCATCTTTTTCCCCTGGAATACTCTGGAGACAGGGAGAACTAGTGAGATAATGTCACTGGATATACTGGCAGTAAGACTTTGTCAACTGTGAAACAACCAAGTTCTGTTAAGCTCAGTGTTTTTTCTGTTGTTTGTCCTGTGCACCTCACCTTAACTCGTGGTTGAGAAACACCTGGGAGAAAAACTTCCTCTGCTTAATATTTATCAGCACTGACCTTTCAGTCAGCAAGCAAGACCTGAAGGACCAGGAGTCCCTCAGAACAAAATGAAGAAGATCAATTTGACAAGTCCTGGGATGTCTTATGGGAGAAGAGGGGTTTTTAGGGTGAAGAGAAAGAAAAGGCCACTAAAGCAAAATCCATGCATTCAAAGGGATCATAATGGCATTTTCCCTACTCTTTCTTTCAATTAAGAGCCTACTCCTCCATTTCGTTTGGCTAGAATTCTCCTAGCTCTATGACAATTTTTTTCCATTTGATTGAAATAAATAGGGTTGTATGTGGGGAAGTTTCTGAGAGAAGAGAAACACACTGCTTCACATGGCGTAACACGTCTGGTGCTTCTGTTGGCAGCTGAAGTGCAGTGAAAGCTGAGCCCTCTGCACCCTCACATCTGCTTCTCCAGCCGCAGCACAGCTGGAGGCGTTACTTGAGGATGGCCTGCACCTGCGGGTAGCCCAGGTCTTCCTCTGATGACTCTGAAAGCTACAGCATCTCACCATGACACAGACTCAGTTTCCTGCCCGGCAAAGCCAGACCTGAGCTGCCCTTCCAAGGCGTGAGGTTTAATTACCAGCGCCCGCCTTCCGGCAGCTGCCGGAGAGGTCTCGAGCTGATTGCTGGTTGGTCTGGAGGCACTGGTCAGAATAAGGCACCTGCCTGTGTGCTTTTAGATTTCTCCAAAGATGCTCCGAAGGCTGGGGAACCCAGAGTGCAAGTATGCCTGGGGTGCAGGTGGCACAGGGACACTGAGGTTTGTGGGTGGCCCCAGAGGCTGGTGTGCCTGGTGGGTTTGGGAGCAGTTTCTAAGTGTGGCAGAGTCTCCTCTTGCCCCACCTTCCCAGCTGTCTTCACTTCCAGAGATATATCTGAGTGAAACTGGGTGTCCAGTGTCCCTGTGATATGCAGCTCCTGCCCAGCACACAAACAAGGAGCACAAGGCCCTGGGAATCAGAAGGTAAAGATATCATGGACACCGATCATGGGATTTCTACAGGGAAAAGGACTTCTGGTAGGACTTGTGTAACAGCAGCACCTACCCGCTGCAGGGTGTTCCCTTAGGTTTGCCTACCCATAACTAACCAGTGTTGCCCATCTAAATCAAAACAAGTTAGGCTAAATTAAACCAGAGCAACCTACTTTGAAACATGATTATTCCAGTTTAAAGACCATTTGGGTAATAACTGGACATAGTCACGTTGATGAAAGTGAGCCTGTATCTGTACAGTGTTTTGATAAATGTAGTTAAAAACCCTGATCATCTTTCTGTCAGTGAAACTGCTGTCACGAGGGACTGGGAAGATTTAGCTGTGTTGCTTCTAATCCATCAGAAATAGTGTGAAAATTAACACGGTGTTCAACTTAGCTCGAACTTAATCCTGACGGACTTTATATAAATTAAAATTAATGTGAATGGAACATAAATAAAGGCATCCTCACATACTTTGGAAGATTTAACTGAAATCACATACTCTGTTGAACCAACCTAACTTTAAAGTCAGTGTGCCCTTAGGTCTAGTTACATCATTGGTGTAGCTCATATGATTTTTTCCCTCTTTATTAAGAAGCTTATGCTGATAAAAGCTCTGAGGTAGACACTTTAGATCAGCATAAATACAGTTATACTGATGCAGCTTATGCCACTTCCCAGTACTATTGTATGGCAATGCTTTCCTACAGGGAGAAGCCTTATTGCACAGCTGTGCTTGACCTCAAAAGCTCGGAAGTGCGGGAAAAAAAGTGATAGATGTGGAGAAAAACTAGGACAGATTTGGGTATGAGATGCAAACCAGGGCATGTTACCAACAGAGGCAGTATAACCACTGCCTACTACAGGTGCTCCAGCATGGTAAGTACATGGGCCTTGGGGACCAAAGGAGAAGGAGGAGCAAAGGCCTGGCTCCTCTGTGAAGTGCCACATAGGTGTAAACTCATTTATCACCACATAGGAAGAGACAGTGTTTGCACCAAGAGGGAAAATTACTCCAGCCTGCAGCCATGCTTCTGCTTGCCAATGTGATGCACACAACCAGAACTAGCCCTTGTTTGCAGCAATTTAGTTTCACCCCCTCCGGGGAAATTGCTCCTATTGATAGGATCGGACAGTGGGAAATTGCTTTGCCATCAGTCGATGTGTCTTACGTCAGCTTGCCTGAGGGACTTTGGACAGAACAGCCAGAAGTTGCTGCTGACAGTTCTGCCCCCAGTAAAACACCCTTCCCTTCATTCTAGAGAAGGAGTTTTGAAAAGTTTTACCAAGATTACAAATTGCCTCTACTTATAGCTGAAGTCCAGAAGCTCACAAACTCAAAACGCCAGCAGTTGCGCATTTACTCACTGGCCTCTGTCACAATATCACAGTAGTGATGTCATTAAGACAAAACCTACCAAAGCACAATTCCCCCCGATGCCCTAACACACACATGTGGAGATCTGGAACATCTCAGGTCAATATCTATAACTTTCCAAAAGGCACTGGTCCCTTTTGCCTTTTCACCTGAAGCCTCACCGGTGCATGAAGACCAAACAGCAAAGGTTTTGCTGCAACCTCACCTGACCATGTACCATGGCAACTGCTTGGAGAGACCCCCCAGAAGTAATGCAGGTCAGCATCCTCCTGCCCTTCTCCCAGCTGCCAGGAGACCACAGAAGCAGGAATGTAGGACTGAGCTCGACAACACCCAAATGCAAGGGAAATGCCACCCCATGTCTTGAACTGCAAAAGAGGCTGGGCTGGGTGTCTAACTGAAAATAATGTAAAACTTTAGACACCAAATAACTTCTAAAAACTCGACCTTTTAACTGTAGGCTGTGGCAGGTAACTCATAAACAAACAAAAGAAAAAAACCTAAAAAAAGGAGACCAAAACAAAAGAAAAGAAAATTAATTGTGGATAGTTTCCCAACTTATTGCTGTAAAATCAATATGTAATGAAAATAAACATCCTCTGCCCACAGGCTTTGAAAAAACTAACTGTACCTGACCACACTGCTCACCTGTGTGGAGACACACACTCCCACGCTTGGGCTCCTGACAAGGAGGTTTATGGGTCAGGATGACTGAAAGCTGCTCCTGGTCTTCCCTTTTGCTTGGCTGGCAGCTTATGCCTGAGGTAAGGTGTAAAGGAGATGTAATACTGAACCTTGCAAAAGTCTTTTGGGGTGGGAGAGCCCAGGGCTGGTGAGGAGAGACAAACACACATGGGATAGGATTGCATGGGGCATGGGAGAGAGAATTCCACCCTGTTACATGACTGGTATACATCACACGAGTGCAAAGGGGAAACACACTCACCTGGCCTGTCTGGGGAATTCATACCTCATCCAAAAGCATAGCACAGAAAACTAACACTGCCAAGGCATGTTTTCCCCAAAGTTATGAGATTCAACCCCAGCACCAGGCCAGTTCCCATTGTCAGACTACCTCCCACCATCCCAGCTAACCCAGGGGCTAACCCAGGATTACTGATTTACACTGCTGTACCTTACCACTGGTGGGATTTCTCTTTAGCAGCTCCTGGGCCTCCTTATGTGCTGCTTGCAGCACCTCTGCTTCTGGAAAGCCTGGTCAAGAAACACCGGGCCACAGTTCTCAGGTCATCCTCTCCTCAAAGCTAGTGCGTGGGGAGGCAAGTTCGTGTTGCACAACATGGCAGTGGCCCTCCTCCAGGATACGGGAAAGTGACAGGTTGCTTTTATGCTGGGGCGTGGGTTTATTCCTCCATGAGAGAAAGCAGCTTATTTCATCTCCTGTTGAAAACACGAGGTCGAGAAAAGCACCAGATGGCCTGTAATCTCTCATCTTTCTCCAGAGACCACTATCTACACCATGGCACAACAAAGGCTGTACACTCGATAAAGCGTGTTTTGGAAAAGTTTAGTGGCCACTGGCAAAAAATGATTCAGTGAGAGCACGCCTCCAGTCCAGAGCAACCATCCGAGTCAGATAGTAGGATAGAGCTCCTCATCCTGGCTTGTAACCCGGACTGAGCAGGAATTTATTCTACTGACTGTAAAAACAAAACGAAACAAAACAAAACAAAACAACAAATAGGAGGAAAAAAATCAGAAGACCATTTCACAGAATAGTCTTGGCATGTCACCAAAAGCAAGACAGGACGGAATTGCCCACAACTGGCTTTGCACAGACACAGAAAGCATTTCTCCTTGGGAATCCCTTTCCCTTGCACATAGCTTTCCAAGTTCAAGCTTGACAAACTGGAACAGACAGCTCTGAAAATACATGTCCCCCTTTGCAGTCCTGGGTCAGGGATTAACAACAGACCCAGGATCATGCTCCAAAAGCAGTTGAGGAGGGAGGGCTTATTCTAGGTTTGAAAACAATGGAAAGCAAAACCATCTCTCCACTGTCACCTCAAGAACTGTTAGAGACATTTCTTCTCTTCTCTTGGCTCCAGCAAGAGGTTCAGGAATAGAGACTTTAATGCCGCAGCCCTTCCCTGCAGCCCTGCACAGGGAACTAGATAGCAGCATATGCACATCTACTCAGCCTCTCGAGTCTTAGATTTTAATTCTTACTTTTTGACAGCATGTATAATTTTGTCTTGTCCTTTGATGAATGTTACTCCCCTCTTACCTTGTTCAAACATGACTTAGCTAATTAGTAAGATGTTACTGTACATAAGCACGTGTAACCTGATAAAGCCAATGACTTCAAGAAGACCTGATGTGTTCTATACCCTCCTGACTGCCTGCTGTCTCTTTCCTGGCCCTCGTTTGCTTAGCACTCAAGTCACTTTGCACATATCTCTTATTTCTTCTACCTGTGCAAGACCCAGCTCCCTTCAAAATGGGGAAAGCACCTTAGAAAACCCTCTTGCCACACACCAGGGAAGCAAAATTCAGGGAAGTCCCCAGGTTCCAGCACAAACCACACAGTTGCTGCAGAACACCCATAACTCACACAACGCAAACACAACCTAAGATCTGAGATGCCAGTTTATTCTTCTAAGCAAAAATGCCTTTTTTCCTCCAGCTCAGTCCCTACTGCTCTTTGTCCTCTTCTGGCCCTTGGCACATTTCAATACTTGCACAGGTTCAAGAGCAAATCAAGACCTTTGCTCAGGGTGGAGCTGTGGTTCCAATCCTTGGTGGCCAACCCCTGCGCCAGGGCTGTGGTGAGCACGGCTTTTCCCCACCCAAAAAGTAAAGATGAGGGCTAAAGGGAGGGCACAGGTGCATCTCCAGCTCATTGGGAGCTACAGCAGGTCGTTGTTCTTTGCCTGAGGGCTACAGTGGTCACCCTTGGCAGGAGAAGGTTCAAGAGCCAAGCCCCAACCAAGATAAAATGCCACTGCAATTCTCCTCCTTCAAAAAACTATGTTGAGGTCTGGAGTTACGTGAATTGAAGATATCCTGATGCTGGACAAAGATAGAAGTGCAAGAATTGATGTAAGAGTCCTCCAGAGCCTGGAGGACCAGGACAGAAAGGGCTCACAAGTCAGCTGCAGCCCCAGGGCCATTTGAGGTCACCACGATGTCTCCCTACCTGACCAAATCACAGAGGGTAGCAGTTCAGTCAGATCAGGAATCACCTTTATTCAGATGAGGATCTAAGGCAAGAGGGTCAAGAGCTACACATTTCTCTTTGGGAAAAAGAAATGTGCCAGAAGGGCACATATAACCTCTCTGACTGGATAGATAAACAGTGGGAGGAACACAGCAAAGAATAACTCTTAACAAGTTCTTTGCCTTGTTTGCCATTTGCTTTACCTTTCTTTCTTTAAATTTTCTTCAACAGAAGTTTCCTTCCTTTCTTTTTTCCTTCTGTCACTGTTAAAGGAAGAAGGGTGGAAAGGTTGAAAAAGAGGAAACAGAAATAACAGGAAGGAAAGAAAGGAGGGAGAAGGATAATGCAAGATCTCTTGGCTTGGTATCTTTTTCAGTAGATTATTTCCCTGACTTTTCTTTCTGGAGAGAGGAATGAAAATAGCCTTTTTTAATGAAGAAAAAAAAAAAAAGGGAAAAAACTGAAAACTCAAAAATTGTAGTTAAGTGCTTGACAGATGTGTCCTTTCTTCTCTACAGTCTTTTCTTCCACCTAGAAAGAGCAGCACAGTATGGCCACCTTGTTCTTTCTCTTGGACTTCAGCTTCAAATGCATCATTTCTTGGCAGGCTACCAACAACTACAGGGGAAAAGAAAATTACCTCCCTCCTCTCCATACCATCCCTTCAGTACTGTATTCCTGGTGGTGGGCAGGACAAAAGCACTTTTCCATCAAACTCAGAGGTCCCAGTTCCAGGGGCTTACGGAGACCTGTCAGATCTGTCGTATGCATGCAGCGATGCCTGAGATCTTTGTATAAGTTTAGAAAATTACTACTTGGTCTCTAACTGTGCTGGTGATCTTACAACAAAAGACATGGGTATTTTCCCTTGTCTCCTCAGCTGGGTGTATATCTGAGTGGTTTTAGTTTTTAAAGGAAAGGGAATTAAATTGCTCTGAGTCACTGAGATTTCCCTTAAAATTCTCAAAATTCTTTCAGTCCCATCCAAAGAGACTTGATTCATTTCCTGCTCCTGGGAATTTTGGAATTACTTTCAAATGGAGACAGCAAAACCTCCTCTACCTTTATTAGAATAAGTTGCTTCCTGGCAGAGGTGGGTGCTACTCTCAGATTATACATAAGCAACAAAGGACCCAGTTCATGCAGTATTTATTTTCAATAACACAGCCCCACATTTGTGCTCAAAACTAAAAACTGATTTATCTCTATCTAGGATTTTTGCAGTTTTGCCCAACTGCCTCATAAAAAGGAGTAAACACGTCTCCATAGCTTCTCTCCACACCGAATCACGAGCAGCATCGCTGGGAGGGGGAGGAAAAAACACCAAAATACTTACCTTGAGGCCGGACTGCAAGCCTCTAGATGCTCAGCTCTTCCTGCAACTAGTGTTGCAATGTGACATTCAGCTCTTTAAAAAGTAAAAATAAAATAAATGGTGCCTTATGTGGTGCTGCAGTCCTTTTTAGGGAACGTGAATGAGATTTGCCAGCTCTCTGCACCTTCCGCAGTAAAACATCTCCAATTAAGCGATAATGTTTGAGAGAGGTACAAATTCTGATACTTGACTTTCAGCGTTCGTTTCACCAACAGTTTGTAGTTTTTAAAGGAAAGAAAATTAAATGGGGGAAAGATTTCCCTATGCTAATTCTCCAGTTAAACTCACAGGAAACTGCAAAAGATAAGGTTCCCATAGCAATTGGAATAGGTACCAAATCGTACAGATGAGGCCCGATTTCCCTGCTTACTTTCAGCGCTGGTCGTTTATCTCCACACAGCACAGGGAAAAGCAATTACTTGGAACAAGGGAAAAGAGCCTGTGGCATCTGTGATTCATTTTGATGGCCATTCTTTGGCGTGGTTTGATGCGCCAATATTGCAACACAGCCATGCACCAGAGTGTGTATCCTCGACCACAGCAAAGCTCTCAGGGGGAACCTGCCACTGGCCTTTCTTGTGGTTCTGACTGTGAAATTCTAATAGACATTCCAACAGGATTTGACAGGGAGTTTTACAGCCCCAACCTCCACAGGACACAGTCATCTGGCACCGCACCACACCGCGTATCCAAGCACAATTCCTCCCAACCAGTGCCTCACATTTTTGACTACCCTGGCAACGACAAGCCTTCAATTCGACTTCCAATCTGCTTCCAATAAAACCCATCTTACGTATTAATTACGCTTTATCTTGCATGAGCGGATGATTATTGCGCCCGATTATGTCTTCCTTATCCCCTGAGCAGTCACCTGCAGCAAAACCAAGGGAGTGCAATCACTCTCCTACCTTCGCCCCAAAGCTACTCTGCAGCACTGACCCAGGCCCATCAGCTCCTTCATTAATTCCTCTACAAAATTTCCCAGGAGTGCAGTTAAATTTGTGGGCGTGCAGTCTCCAGGGTCTGATTTCTCCCATCTCTGCTGCAGTTCTTTTTTTTCCCTATATTTTTTTTTATTTTATTTTTTACCAGCTGCTCTGAGACTTTTCTTTCACTCCATGAATTTTCTGAAAGAATTGTCAAATATTCATCGGTTTCACTCTCGGATGCGTTTTTACTAGTCCGTGTAGTTTTGACCAAGAGCAAGTCCCCTAGGTAATTATTCCTCACCCACTTTCCAGCCTGAGACTGCCTTGAGATCCATCATGAACAACCATGATTATATCAAGCTCCCTGTCACTCTCTTCCCTTTCAGCGACAACTAAAGCTGTAACTACTAACACTGCATCCTCCTTTTTGTCATTGGCTGTATTTTCCTTCCTCCCTCATACATAGGTGACCTAGCAATGCATTTTCTTTTTCATCCTCCAGCTTCTTATGTACTTCTGAACCAACTTACTTATTTCCTGCACCAACACTAACATTTTGTCCTTTTGCATCCCTCGCTTGGTTCCTTCATACCTTTACTCTCTTCTTTCTCTCTCCACTGTGGTTTCTTTTCCTCCTCCCAACATTAATGCACCTTTTGCACCCTTTTTAATTTTTTTTTTTTTTTTTTTTTTTTTTTTTTTTTTTTTTTTTTTTTTTGGTTATTGTGTTGTTATTCTCTTCCAAAACAGTGTCAGTGTCAGTACTGAAGGACACTTCTAATAAAAGTGTGCTGCAGTCTCCCCAGCTACTGGCAGGACAGAGTTGTCCCCAGGGTGTCAAAAGAAATACTGTCCCCAGTGGGCGCAACCGTCTGGTTTGAAGGAGAGGGTGTCCCAGATGCTTCTGTCTCAGACGTGAAGGAAAGAGCAAATCAGTCTGCCTCAGAAGTGGGTTTCTCTCTCTGTGATGCTGAGCACCTCCTGGATCGGAGGAGACCATCCCCGGCGCCTCAGTTCGGACAGCCCCGCCATGTGCTTCTTCGGCTGCGGCAGATCCTCTGCCGGGGAAATCAGCTGCATCAGCCGCTGCAGAGAGGAAGTCTCTATTAAGGTGATAAACAAACTGACAGCCAATAGTGATCCACAACCATTGCTAGGGGCAAAGGCATCTTAGAGAGCCACTGCTCCCAGCTCCCTGCTCCTCTCCCTCTAAACGGCTGTGAATTTCTGGTGTTACTCATCTGACTTTTGAAGTCCCTCTTGTGCCACAGACACCTTCCTGAGCTCCTGATCTCCTCCCAGAGCCAAATAACCCTCGGTGTCTTGCAGCTACCTGCCAGGCTCCATGGGACAGTGTATCATTTCCCTGATGAAAGCTGGCTTTCACAGCTACTAGCACGCTCCTCCCTTGCAGAGTGCATCCCAGCACAGCAGCCAATTCATCCATGACTCGTTGGATTAATTTTAGTGCTCCCACTCCTTGTGAAGTGCCTGCCAGAATCATGGATTTTGTGCATTTATTCAAAACTATTTGCCCCATGATTTCTGAAATTGACCTTGGTCTGCAGCTGCTTTGTGAGCAGTTCATTGTGAATTTTCAGTCCTTGGAGTTTGAGCTGCCTTAATCAGACACATTAGGAAACAATATTTGTGTTTCTTGGTCGGTCAAGTGTAACAAGAGGCATCAGTTTGTTGCAGTGACTGATCATAATTATCAATTACAAACTTGCTTTCAGTGAGTGTTTTGCAATATTCAGCTGAAAGGCGCTGTTCCTGGAAGCATCTATACCAGGAAATTATTTCACTACATTTCTGGGGTGTGTCTGGAAAAAGAGAACAGGTATATTTTGGGAAGACTTGTTTTCAAAACAGGTGTGAGTATTCCAGGAGGTATCATGTGGTTGGCTTTGAATCTGCCCTGAATCAGCCCAGGTTTAGCAGCCGATTCTTTCCCACATACCTAAATCCCATCTGTGGAAGTTTCCTCATACTAATTTAACTGAGGGGTCCCTGGAAATTACAAATAATATCATTTAAACTAGGGCAAACAGAAAAAAAAAACATCTGAAATGGGCCAAATCATTCGTCGGGAGTGCTCTGCAATAAGCATTAACATTACTCAGAGCAGCACTTCTGTCCAAGAGCCTGAAGCACTTTGCCACTGGTGAGAGATATTGCTTGTTTACCAGGCACGACACGTGGGCAGTTACCTCACTGACATCTCCATGTCCTCATTTAGACATATAAAGCCCCTGAGCCGTGGGGACTCAGGTATGTCAGCCACCCAGACAAACTCTTCAAACCAGCCAAGGGAAAAGACAGATGCATCGCTGCTAAAGGGCTCAGAGCACAGGAGAGGGCTGTAAGAGGCAGGACTAGAGGTCTCTAAACTTGGAGCAAATCATATCACAGCACCTTGGCAATAAGATTCACCTGCAGTTCCTCCTACTGCACAGTTCCCAGCTTTGTTCCAAACTCATAATCTCTTTATGTCTACCAACAGCAACCAGGAGTCCAGAGGGTCAAAGGCAGCTAAACAGAAACTATTTCAGAGCTTCATACTTCTCCTCTACCTTCCTGCCTGCATGGCTTATGCCCCTCTCAGTGTTTCACAGAAGACTTTGATTACCACCATTCCTGTCTGGGCCTTGCCCTGTATCTCTTCCTGAGCCTGGGACAGGCATTACCCAGCTCTGCCACAACTCTTGTTTCTCCCTGTTGACACATCTCCGAGACAGCAAATAAGAGCCCCTGTGGGTACAGATTCATCTTCCTTGAGACAATGGAGCCAACCAGAACATCCTGAGCCCAGCTCATCCCTGGATGTGATGGCAGGGCATGACCCCACAGTGTGACCATCACACCCTCACCACAGCCACAGGGATGCTCCCATTCCCGGTTCACCTGCTCCCTCTGCCCAACCCAACCCCCAACCAGCTGCAGTGAGGATGGGGAAGGACCAGAAGAGAAGTTGTGTAGAAATTTAGATGTTACTGTACATCACCCAGATCTTTCTTCGTGGGTCAGGTGAGGTGTCACCTCCATGACACCATCTCCCTAAATACAGTTTTTCCTAGGACAAGGACAAAGGTGCCTACAGTGAAAGAGGACAGGCTTGGGCATGGCACAGGGTAGACCTTTATAGCTCTATGAGCATGTCCTCTTTAATATCTCTGGGTAATTTCTTTTTTGAAAATAACATAATCCTGACCCAGGAATAAAAGGGACAAGTAAAAGCAAAACAGATCCTGGTTCTGCAGAGGGTTTACATTGCTACCTACTGTATATACTATATATACTATAAATATATAAATATGTATTGCACTGAGCATGGTGGTGCAACACCTCATGGAAGACTTTAGATATTTGATGGTCACCCTGGGAGCTGTGCTGAGGCACTTCAAGCTCTCCAAATTGCCAACAAGACCTACAGAACATTCTGGGGAAGGGCCACTCTCACCCTCCCTTGCCTTCTCACAGGAGAGATATGCCCTGTGAATCTTCCCTGGGGCCTTTCCATGAGCCACCTGGGGGAAGCAAGAGCAACATGTCCAGTGACCACAACACCAGTACCTGCTTCAGGGGTCCTTTGGTTTTCAGGAGGATGAAGATGGCATAGAGAGGAATACAGACCATGGAGGAGAGTGCCATCAGCCAGCCCAACACGTAGCCCCAGGCTGGGTATTCATAGGAATTGTTGTATTTCAAGGGTGTGTACTTGATCAGGGAAAACAGGAAGACGCCCTGAGGAGCAAATAACACAGACTTAGAGCAAATGGGAGCAGCCAAGCCCAGCAGCCTGGGCATCCCGCAAGCACCATCTGTGTGGCAGTGAGTGTCCTGTCTTGTATGAGCTAGCATGGACCTGGCTACTTGTGGTGAGCAGAGCTTGGTGTGTGTTGGCTGCACAGGAAGTTACCTGTGAGCCAGGACCAGGCATCTCCCCAGTGTAAAGCCTTCAGGCTTCCTAGGAGTTCAGTGTAAGCAAAGCTGGCAGCAACTTTGAGGGTCCAGCAACATTGAGACAGCAATTTATTCATATCATAGCCAGGAATTGTTGTTCTCCCTGGCAGAAGCCCTCCTGAAGTACCACGTGTGGGCACAGATTTACCCCTCCCAGGGCTCTCTAGCTACAGAGCTTTCAAATGATTTGTGCTGGCTCAGGCTTAGTCTGAAAATTTCCCTGATCTTTCTCCTCCTGCTGGAGCCTAAGGATGAAGGACTAGGAATATTTTGTAAGTTGTAGCTACAGATCCCATCTGTGTTCCCACTGAGGTCAAAGAAAACAACTTTCAACATCAGATGTAGGAGCAGAATTTGGCTCAGAATTCCTGTAAAAGTCAGTGGAGCAAGACTGGACATAAATTTAAAACAGGCAAGAACTTGTCTGACTTTGGGTGCATTGTCTTTAAACACAGTCACAAAAGTTTTACAAGTGGTTTAATAACACAGAAAGTTGTGGAAAGACATTTCCAAACCACAGTCAATCCTAGGAACACAGGCTGAAGCAAGTGTTTCAGAATAGGGTAATTCTCAGTAGTCTTCTATTCAAAAGTAATTTGACCAAACCTCTCCAGTCTTTTTGGATATATTTCCCTTTGCCTTCACAGTAAACAAAGCAGCTTTTGGGGCTCAGTTAATTGTCCAGGAAAAACATAAGGCTTTACTTTACAAAGGAAAAAAAATAGCCACCTCAGCTGTGGACAAGCTTCTGCTTCTCCACAGCAGTTTGAAAAAATTACAGCAGCACCTTGGAGACAAATCAACCTTTTTTACTGGGAACTCAGGGACCCAGAGTGACATACCACGTGGCCATAATAGCACTCACCAAGCACAGACCCGGGGTGAACACCAACCAGCAGATCTTGATCAGGGGCCATGGCCGGAAACCAATCATGTCCTCAACGTTGTCGTAGAAGCGGTCGGCACCTTGGCCAGCAACCATCACAGAGATAAAGTCAGAGGTCAGATCACTCTTGTTTCCTCCAACCACTATTCACATCAGATCCCAACTTCCTCTATCCTCAGGGTTTACTCCTGGTAAAAACATGGCTATCCTAATAATAGAACAGCAGGTGGTGGGCCTTTCTGGTGCTGAAAAGGCCCATCTATGGCTAAATAGAGATGGAGGTTTTTTACTTCATATATAAGTTGACAGAAAGATTGACATGGAAGAAAAACACAGTCCCTCAGAGAGCAGCAGCTGTAAGTGGTAAAAGGCAGTCCCTGTACTGGTAAGGACTGGCATGAGGAAAGGAAAGGTGTCTGGTCTATAGATCAGCAAGGAAAAGTTCTTGCAGGTTGAGCACGTGGGATTGCATGAGTCCAGAGTGCTAAAAGAAACAAAGAGAGTGGGGAGCACCTAACAAAAACCTCTGTTTGTAATCAGATATGCTGCTATGCCTGTCAAGATTCCCCCCAGAGTTGGACTAGACTGCTGTCATCAAGAGCCTACCTCCCACAGAACACTTAATTTTTGGCATAAACTGGCAATCCAAACTCTTCCAGAAACCAAACCTTCCACCTGCAAGTGCTGCTGTACTGTCCAGTGAGAGCTGTCCAGTGGGAGTTGTCCAGAGGGTGCCTGATCTCCTTTTTCTCTACTCATTAATTTCACTTACTGGATTATTTTTTTCATTCAGAGTATGTGGGACCCACCCAAACCTCAAGATGCACTGGTGTGGGATATATCTATGAAAAGCATCTAAAAGTCCTGTCGCTGGCTGGATTCTAACCATTGACTCTTCCCAGCCCAAGGCACAAAGAGGAAACGTATGAAATGTCATATGGAGGCAACAACATAATGCAGATGGACTTCAGCAGACCCTGTAATAAGCTCTAGGACATCTTCAAGGATCAAGAGCCTAATGTTGGCCAGAAAGAGATTTAAAATGAAGAAAAATCAAAAAGTCATTCATAAGATTGATAAGATACCCTAACACCTTCATAAACAGAACTAACCAGAGATATTATACCAAACTGCCTCTAGTAAAATAAGACAACAATATTAGACAAAAAAAATGGAGACAGTCTATCCAGAAAATGGGTTACCAGTTAAGCAGCTCTAGGATGAAATAATAGCATATTTGTCTTATTAAAGTTTTATCACAGTGCTTAGTTGATAAAGAAGGATTCTGCTTTTGGGGGTTTTCATCCACCTGTGAACTCATAGCCACGCCCCAGTTCTCAACTGCAAGCGCAATGAGACCTTGCTTTTTTCCATCTTAACACCAGAAGGCTGGACTGGGCAAAATATGTACCTAGAGAACTGGCCACACTTCTGAGGGTTTGGGGTTTGGTGAGTTTTATTTTGGTTTGAGGCTTTTATGTCTCAGATTAAAATTCCCATATTATGTTTTCTTTAAATATATTTTTCTACAAAAGCATATTATGTGTGTTTTTCTATTTTTTTGTAATTCTTTGCATTATTTTCTATATCCCATGACTAATGCTAGCAGAAAATCTCTTTTAAACCCCACTTTTTGAAGTATTTAGACTGGAGGGGGTAGTTCTTTGAACACCTCATGGTGTTGAGTTCGTGAGTTAACAAGTAGCCTCAAGCAAAGACAACAAGCTGTGGCATATCAAGGGACATAAAACCTTGTGTGGGAGCCCAGCCTACACCAGAGAACCTCCAAGCTGTAAATATCATGAGGCTTCAGATATCATTTCTAAAAATATACTGGGGATGAAAGGAGATGGTATATAAAACTTATTTTGCCAAAAAGCTGAAACTATCTACAGGGTGAAAAAAAAAAAAAAAAAAAGGAGATATAAATGGCGTGAATTGCAGTTTAGAATATGAGCATAGCACAGTGTCTTACTCCGTATAGTGTTTCCACAGAAACACACTGTGATGTCATAAGGGACAGATAAATTAATTAGTATAACAACTTTGTGGCAGATAAAACCTCCCTTCAAATTTAGATGTAGGATCTAGTCAAAGAGATATATCAACTAAAGAAATAAAAAAGTACCAAGCAAAAAGAACACAAACACATCCATCCTCCACCAAGACAACAATCCAAAACTAAAGTTGTTAGTTACAATGCACCTCCACCTGTCCTTATCTCTGTGCAACCATCAGGTCCTGCATTTCTGTGGCCACTGTGGCAGTCAGTGGGTGATGTGGTGAAATGCAATGGAGACTGACATGAACATTCTCAGGAAGTATATGACAGGAGGTTTTATATATTCTGAGTGTCACAGGCAGAGGAAAAAGTAATTAAACTTAAGAAGTCATCAGTTCAGTCATTCAACATTGCCTTTGCAAGCAAATTAGAAGCTGAAGGACATGTGCTGGAGCAATGTGCCCTTCCTTCCCGGCATATTAGAAGGATTAGATAAAGCTCCTGCAAAGAAAGCCATGAAGACTTCCCCAAAGAGATTTTTGTTGGAAAGAACAAAGAGGTTTGCTGCCATCTGCAATATCCCTAGACAAGGAAGAATGGTAAGCAGGCACCAGACAGTTAACCGTGCATGCTGGTACCACTTTTCTTGGGCTGATCAATCCCACATACCTTCAAAGTGGTTGCATGTTTTTCTGACAAATCATGTAATTTTGCTACATAAATTCACAGGAATAAATTTCACATGGAGATTCGCTTATCTCTTGTCCTTATGGAGCCCATCTCACTTTATGTAGCTTATAACAACTGCAAGCGAGACTCAAACTGAAAGGGACAAAGATTTAATTTTATTTTTGCAAGATCCAAAAAACAGTGAGTTTCACATGTCTCCTAGTTTGGAATCTATGAGAAATGCCTCCCTGTCTTTTCTTCCAATCTGTGTTTATTTGCATTCATCTATATCAAACTCCATCCACAACATTTCAATGGGTGATAACCCTGACTCCATGCCATGGTGCTAAGCTTGTATCTGCTCCTTCTCTGTCTCAAACCTGAAGCATCAACACCTGCAACAAACCTGTGCAAAGAGCCAAAAACGGAGGTCTTGTGGCACTGCAACCACTGCAGATCCTCTGGGTACCAGGTGCACAGAGCAGACCCCTTACTGGCCATAAATAAGGCATGTAAGGTTGCCAGTGCATCTGAGAGGATCAGGCACATAGAGCCAGGGCAAACCGACAGGCAGCAACCAGGCAAAAGGAGGCTGCTGCTTCTGGAAGCCACGCTGCATGTGAGCAACAGAGTCAGAGAGAGATTTATCACAGCAAAACATAGGTTTGCCCTGGGGCCGCCCACAGGTACCCGCTGGCATCAGTTTGCTTTAGCTTTGTAAACGATCCTAATGATTTTAACCCTGCCTGTCCTGTAGTGATTGAAGCCCTTGCTTTCCCCTGGAACAGCTAATCCTAATGGGCATGCTGTGACTGCCTGGAAAACACCATGTCTGCAGCACATTTTGGTAGCATTATGTTGTGAATCCCAGTGCTCAAAACACAAGCCTGCTTACAGAAGGGCTGCTTGTCCCAAAGTGGAAGGGAGAGAGGAGGAGGAGGGGCACAGAGGGGACCAAAATCCCTCCAGCACTCCTCTCTAGGGAACACGACCAGCAGGTCCGATACTGCACGATCTTTTCATAAGCAGAGAGCAGCACACGAGGAAATCCTCAGATCTTCGAGAGAGCAGCTGCCTGGCAGCAGAGGGAAGCTGCCAAGTGGTAGGTGGTTGGCATATGTGCTGGGAGAGGGGAAACTCAGAACGCATATTTGTGTTAGCAGAAATGTTGTAATTCTTCACAGTGTAAGCAAGAGGCTCAGCCCTGCCAATTGTGAGGCTGGGGAAAAAACCACAACTTTAATCAGCACCAGGCACTTTTTTTTTTTCTGTTAAAATGCCTCACCTTAGCTCTCTGACTACATTTTGGATGAGAATCTTCCCAATGGATGCAAAGCAGAACATCAAGAGGGTAAAATCATGCAAATCCCACTGTATCGAATGATACTGTTTCCCTTTGAGGCTGCTGGGGCAGCACCATCTCTCCTGCTACTCATTGTCTGCCATTGCTTCTCTCCATGGGTCATCAGAAAAGGCACGTGGCCTCTGTGGCTGTAAAAGGCCAGGGGCGCTGCATTCATTAAACCATAATTCAGTTCAATGAATTAACCTAGCACAGTGTGATGATGAAGCCCTGCTACAGATGGATGGGGATCTCCCTGTCCCTATAAATCCCAGAAGGACTGGGCAGAAGCTGCCTCTAAACTAAAATCTGGCCAGGTTCTGGTATTTCAAGCTGTCAGGTGAGTGTCCCTTGCAGGATGTCTCTCTAAAATAAATCATTCTTATAAATCTGCTTCTCTTGTATTCCCTGGAGGTCAAATCCAAGCAACTGGATCAGCTACCATTTCAGGAAGACAGGAGTTCATCCAGACTAGCACTTGGCTCCTGCTCTACTTACAGCATTTGAAGAAACTGATAACCCCTTCATCAGCACCTGCACTGCAGCCAATGCAACCTCTACAAAACTGTGAGCACCAAAGAGAGCTCACAGGAAATGACTGTCCATAATGAGGCAAAGGTGCCCCCAAATGAAATCGGCAGGTGCCAGATTTAAAACACGCAAAGAGAGTGACTCCTCACACAACACCTAAGCAAGCCATGGAACTTCTTGCTGCAGCATTTTGTGGATGATAAATGCTTAACCAAGTCAATCAGGAAAATTAACAAAAGAGAAATAAATAGATTTCTCTTCTGTCTGTGGAAATCTTGGGGCAACAAGCTGAGTATTGCACCTGACTCTAGGACCCTCAGCACAAGAAAGAGATAGACCTGTCACAGTGGGTCCAGAGAGGGACCATGGAAATGATCCGAAGGTGGAAGCACCTCTCCTATGAAGGCAGGCTGAGAGAGCCTGTTCAGCCTGGAAAAGAGAAAGCTCAGGGAGACCTTGTTGCAGCTTTTCAATATATAAAGGTGGCTTATAGTGACGTGACAAGGGTTAACAATTTTAAATTGAAAGAGGATAGATTTACAGAGGATATAAGGAAGAAATTTCTCACTCTGAAGGTGCTGAGACACTGGAAATTGTTGTCCAGAGAGGTTGTGGATGCCCTATCATTACAAATATCCAAGGCCAGGTTGGACAGGGCATTGAGCAGCCTGGTCTAGTGGAAAGTGGCAGGGAGGTTGGATTAGATGACCTTCCAATAATAAGTTGTTAAAAGCTGGAAGAACATTCACAGAAAGTATAACTCCTAATTTTTCTTCTATTGTATTCCTCCACGATCATCCACTCCCGACCATTAAGACACAACATGATGCTGTGCTTGCAGTCTTTTCCCTAGGTTAGGGTGGCAGTGCCACTTGAAGTAATTGGAACCAGCAGACGTGTGACTGTGGGATGTTGAGGGTCTGGTCTAAGCTGGCATCTGCTATGGCTTTGCATGATCCTTACAAGTACCAAGATGATGTAGCTCCACAAAGCTAAGGAGAGAGAGCAGCTTCCCTGTATCAGGGAATCAGACCCTGAATCAGCCCAAAAACCATCAACCTCGACACAAGCTTCAAGGAGATGAACTGAGTGCCCAGGAAGAGATCTCCTGCAGGATATCAGAGTATATACTCTTCTTACTGCACATACTAACAAGCAGTTTGTTTTTTCCTCATAGTTTGGTGGGCTCAGTTTAATCCTGCTCCTGAGTAGTTTAGTTACAGTCTTCACTTAGAGCCAAAGCAGTCCCTCCTTTTTTGGGGGGGGATTGCCATCTCAGCCTCTGCAAACAGGAAGCATGTATCATCACAGAAGTGACACACGGCAGGTCTGCATCCTGCATTTTGTGTTAAATTAACTGATAGGACTAAACTAAACTCACAGTGTAAGCAGACAGTGACAGACACCAAAGAACAGCAGTCAATCCACTATAGCTGATTTTCTAATTCAACACGAGGCACCTACAGAGAAGGAAAAAACATTCCTACTCTAAAGACAGAGCAATTAATAAATGTTGCAAGGAAACACAGTGAAAACCAGACAAGAAAGAGGGTAATTACAGCATTTTTTTGCCCCCTGAGGATCTTTTCTATCCATTCCCACTTCTCAACCCCCATTCTTGCCTTGAGAAAGAGCAACACAGATTTTTGTCCTCCACTTACCATACACCCATCCTATACAGATGACTTCAAAAACAGACAGGAAGAGCAGGCATGTGCCACTGGCAGCATAGTAGTCAAAGAGTTGGAAGATGTACATGCCACCCTGTTGAAGCGGTAGAAAAGAGAGAGCCATTGAAAGACTACTCAATGTCAGGGAAAAATGAGTGAGGCAAGCAGAAGAATAGCAGCAGAAACACTGAGCCTAGAGCAGGTGGGAGGAAAGACTTTTTTGGGGCTGCCCCCACTCTGTCCCAAAAAGGCAGTCAGGCCTGGTGGCAGGAGAGTATTTAATGCTCATTTTATGATCCTGCTGGGATAGACTGGCTTCTAAGTTCATAGGAGCAGAAGCCAACTTGTTTGTTTTAAATCAGTGAGCAAGTTTCCAGGATTATTTCAAAATATCATGTGCAGAACTTTGCACCCCAAAACCTGAGATACTGAGCACCAGGATATTCAGGTACCTCATTTTATCTGCATCCAGCTTTACATACTGCTCAAGGTCCAAGCTCCGCAGTGGCAGGGACATGTGGCTTCCCTCCTGCCTCTGCCTTTGAGCTGAGCCCTGAGGAGTTGCCATCAGCTACCTCTACAGGCTACTGGATGATTTTCAAGCCCCTCCAAGTCAAGCAGATGCTTTCAAATAATGCTGAAGGGCTCTAGACACGCAGTTTTATTCAAATCAGTTGCAGTGGGAATTGCCTTCAGCAGATCCTTAGCCAGGATCCTGTTGGAGGATCATTCATCAGTGCCTAAGGAGTTTAGCAGGAATTAGCTGACACTACAGAGCACATGGAGGCAGCACGGAGGAGGGTTAAGACCCCCATCCAAGCATGTGGTATGCACACAGAGCACAGCACAGCACAACACTCTGCAGGAAGGGGTGTTTGACTATCAGCTGCAGAGCAGTGTGAACACCGTGCACATACTGACACAGTTCTGCTCCTTCTGGTCCCAGGGATCACAGACTTCCCACGGGCTCAGGCAGGGTTACGCTGCAGCCATTACTCCCAGGTTCCCCTCCCACTGCTCTGCTTTGTGTGGAAAGCAGCCAGCAAAAGATCACTGCCCTTAGAAGAGCTTGTTTTCAAAGAGCTCAGCTTGTTTTAGCCATCAGGTCTGGTATTTGCACAAAGCTGTGTGTCAAGTAGCTTCTCCGGGCTGTGGGACCGTCTCTCTGGAAGGCTCAGTTTTGCAGAGAGTGCATCAGCATCACACAGGGTCAAGAGCAGCACTGGCTGTGAGAGACACCAGCTAATGCATTAGAAATGGATAATTAACAGCAGCAAAGACGAGCTTGCTGTCTCTGCCCAGACCTCCAGAGCTGTGTAGCAGGGGTTTTGGTGCTCAGTTGTATAACACAGCTATACTCCTTTCTTACCTCAGTGATCAGCAGCAGTCCCAGCAGGTAGCATACGACTGCAATGGCCAGGATCAGCAGTTCCCGGCGCCCCTTCTTCCGAAACACTCCTGGGAACATGTCAATAATAGCTGTCACCATGCTTTCCACACAGACGAACTGCAGAAGAAAATAGGTAAGAAAAATCACTGTCTCTCCTTCCCCAGGCACACACTTCCTCTCCCCGTCCTTTTTTGCCTCCCGCCACCCAAATCCTTGGGTTTTTTTTTCCCTTTTTATCTGTCTTGCTTCCACCAAGGGCCAGCAGAAACAGAGGAAGAAGGCCTGATTCTCCAGGTACAGGGGCTGAGGTGCTGCAGAGCCTGAGCAGAGCACCCTGCCTGGCAGACATGCCAGGACACCCCGCTGCATCCCTCATCTCAGCATGCCAGGGTTGCACACTGTGCTCTGCAGAGAGCTCTGCTGGAGTTTGCTCCTGGCATAACAGGGATGTGAGATGGTAAGAGATGGGCACACCAGTGAGAAGAGGACACTGGGATTGCTCTACTGGGATGCAGCTGGGAGAAAACAGCCCCATTCCCCCTCTCCCAGACTGCCCTGCTCTGTGCTGGGCCTCCCTCTGTTGAGTGCACAGTTTTGATGGGAAGGGATGTAGCTGGGACATCCTCACATACACACAGGGAGGAGGATACTAAACATAGATGCCAACCCGTGTTACCACTGGCCTGTCATTGGCCCTGGTTCTGAGCTCCCTCAATGTGCAAGTGCTGTGTACAAGGCAGAGAACACATGGATGGTACCAGCAAGGCACAAACCCACCTTATACTTCACAATGACCGTGGGGAGTGCTCAGGGTGGGGACAGGCATCTGGGTGTTAGATGAGATGGGGTGTTCGCTGTACCTGGCTGTCCAGTCCCAAGAAGATCAGCATGAGGAAGAAGAGGCAGGACCAGAGCTGAGACGCAGGCATCATTGTTACTGCTGTTGGATACGCTATGAAAGCCAGGCCAGGACCTGCCAACAGACCACACACAGGATGACCACATCTGCCCCCCACACCATCACCTGCCACCACCGCCCTGCAGCACAGAGTAAGCTCACATATTTCTTCAAAGTTTGTATCACCATGGCTTCTTGCCCATACAGGGCTGAAAGTTTTGTCATGGAGCACTGGTCCTGCAGACCTTTCTGCAGACTCCCATAAGCAACAGAGGATGTAGATGTTATCTGATGTTACCTGATTCAGCCACTTCTGCAATGGGTACGCCCTGCTCTCGAGCCATGAAGCCCAGCACTGAGAAAATGGCAAAGCCAGCAACGAAGCTGGTGGCACTGTTCAGGAAGCAGAGCATGACGCAGTCCCTGCAGGGAGGAGACCAGAGAGAAACTGGTGTTTCCTGCTGCAGAATGGTTCCACTTGGGATCGTGTCAGTACTCAGCTTCCCCAGTCGGGCAGCATTAAACAAGAAACAGCAATTTTGTTTTTGAACTCCCTCAGAAGCAAAAAGCTCTGAGGGCAAAGCCAGCCAGCCTACCTTGTGCTTCACTGAATGTGGCACAGAGAATGAGGCACCACCAGTGGTTTGTGAATAGGATGACACAATGATATACACAGGGACATGGCAACAAAAAGATGACAAGAGTCAAGAGAATAAGAAAAATAATAGAGAAAGTGGGGAAAAGAGCAAATTAGAAGAGGGAAGAGGTTGCAAAAGTAAACACAGGCAAGAAAGAGGAGCATCTGAAAGCATGAACACATACAGGTTTCAGCAGTTCTGGTAAACAAGGGTTAATGGGCTAATAAAAATCCTCACCTGATAAGAACTGTGTCTACACTGTCTTTATTAACTATATTCAATGGAGGCTGCAATGTGCTATGCTCTTTGTCCTGAAACTCCTGTGCACTTGCTCCCTGCAAAAATGGGGCACCAGACAGAGCTGGTTGGGCTGGAAGCCCCACACCCCAGGGTCCTGCCTGGGCAGCTGCCAGAGCTGAACCGACAGCATCAGCTACTATGGGGCAGTGTGGACACCCAACACATTTGGACCACCCAGAGCTAAACTGCCAGTGCAAAGCACCTAAGGAATTAGAGGAAGGCATCATTGGTGACAGGTACAATCCAGGAGAGACAGAGGAAAGTATTAACTGCCCAACCAACGGCCGTGGCAGCACCTACTGAAGAACAGAAGGAGGGATAATTGGAGTCTCCCAAGTACAATTCCATTTTCCTATTTGTGCTGAACCAATACATGAAGGAAGAACAAAGCCCCTGCTTCTCGGGGCTCTGTAGAAGGTGTCAAAAGTGCTCCACTGAGCCCCACGTCAGGCCATGGATAAAATAGATATGTAATCCAAGGGCATGGAGAAGGCCAGACAGACTTGATTAATCTCCTTGATAGGGTCAAAACGCCACTGGCAGTACATTACCCTGATGGCAGTAAAGCACTGAAATCAGGGGGCCCTGCCATCCTCGTTGTACCACCTCCCCTGCCTAGCAAGTGAAGGCAGAGCTGGCTGTGCCATCCCTGCCCACTCACCTAGTCAAAATAGATGGTGGTGTCTGCACAGTGGCTGGAGACACTCTCCATTTTCATTCCTCTCCCTCCTCCAAAATCCCGTTTCCAAGCTGACTCGTGCAGGAGAGAACAATTAAAGTCACTTTCTGGAGTTCCTCTGTTCCCTCAGCCACTGTCCATCCCTGTGCTGAGTCCTCTGCAGCCCCTGTGTTCTGAGCAGCTCCCTAGTCAAAGCAGCATGACCCGAGGTCTCCCCCAGCTGCCTCTGATGCAGCTCTGTGCTTTTTGATCAAATCTCCAGAAGGATACAAGAAGTTTAAGCTCCCCTTACCTGTAACAGTTGTTGGTGTATTTGTTGTAGCTGCCCAGAGCTGTCAGACATCCCTGGCAGATGGCATAAGAGAAGAGTATTTGAGTGCCTGCATCCATCCAGACCTGGAACAGAGAAGGTCAGTGGTCACCAGACATGGCAATAACAAAACTAAATGGCTGTTGACCTGCCAACAACAACTCCTCCAGTCATGGGGAACAAACCCTGTGAGACAGAGAGGGAATAAGTGAATGTAGAAACTGGGATGCCTATCTGGGAAAAATGAGATACCAGTCTGGAAATTCTCTAGGAAAAGTCTTCTGAGAGGGCCATATTTTTGCATCCCACTCAAGGTGACATCACTTTACCATCCTGCACCTTTGCATTCAGGGTTGAGGTGGCACCCCTGATGGCATGGCTCCAGCAGAAGCTGACACTTTTGGAATTTGTGATCCTTCCGTGTCCCAGGGTTCGCAGAGCCACTGGTGAGTCACCCCAAATGAGTGTGTGATCAACAGTCAGTGTACTGCTTTCCCTGCTCCCTAATCTAGTTTCCAGCATCCCTGAGTGCAGGGTGAAGGGTAGAAAACTTCCGAGCTGAGAGATTCTAGGCCAGTGGGCTGTCACACACCCAGGTTCCCCCTTGCTCTGGCACTGCCTGGGAAAAGCTGAGTAGGCTTCACCACTGCTCCAGCCTTCTCCTCTGTGGAGGTACTGACCTGTGGGCTGAGCTGCAGCTCTGCTCCCAGGCCCTCCCCGGGAGAGCCCTGGCAGATGTAACCTTCAAAGAATCCCAGCCCAGGCATTGCTGCCTAAATTCACACAGATTTCTCATGGAAAGGCATGGAAAGGCAAGTACACAGCAGCCCACTTTAACCAAAGCCCCACATTCTGCCACAACTCAGTAGCAGCATCTCACTCCTGCTATGCTGGGTTGCAGCAGCCTGGAAAGACCATGTCAGCTTTAGTTAGGCTGTGAAAGATAGGAAGTTCTCCAGGGAATAAGCTCTCGTCATGAATAAAACAAACTCAGCCCCAGTCACCCCATTGTTATTTATTTTGATATCAAAATACCATGTACGTTCAGTTGGCTTTTTTGCTTTCAGTGCACCACAGATTTTCTATTGACAATACACAGATGAATCTGAAAGCAATTTGGGGGGGACAGCAGTGGGTTTGGCAGCTGGGGCTTTAGGCATCTGGGAAGACATGTAAGGTCAACTGAGACTGTGGGCTAAGCCTGTTGCTTGGCTGCCTCCACAAAATGATTCAGCGGTGGAATAATTAGCAGCAAGTGTCATCTAAATGCTCTTCTGGGAGGGGGGTTGGCATTAACACCTCTGTGGGCATTGGTGAGCCCATGTGGGGAAGAGAAGCAACCTATTACTACAGAAAGGTGTGGGAGCAGGCGCCCCAGGGGATCCTCCAAGGGGGGGGCCCTGTGCAGCCCCCAAGGGTGCTGCCCACATCCTGCCAATTTGGGCTACCTTGCAGGTCCTGGGTTTGTCTGCACCGCCCTTTTTGTCATCTCTGACCCTATTTTTCATCTCTGGGTACATAATATCCTTTTTCCCAAGGTGGGGAAGATTTCCATGAGCTCCAGTGAGTGGTAGTAGGGATTGACCCTTTGGCCAGACCCTGATCCAGGCAGGTGGGGCCAGCCCCCAGGGCAGGTGAAGGGAACTTACTGCCCAGCTGGGGCACAGCCCATGTTACATGCCTGTGGTCTCTGCAAGCACAGGCACCCCACACTTCTTGGGAGGGCCCTGTTGGACCCAAACAAAGTGCTAACCAGGCCTGAGAAAAATGAAAAATGGTAGATTATATCCCTCTCCCCATCCCTTAATTATTTGCATTTAACAGTCAGGAAAACCATCTGTTACATGCTGAATATTTGATATACTCTTCTGGTTTTGCTGAGCCCATGAGTGGAAATGATCTAATATGCCCATATGGTGCAGATCACGAGCAGGGGGGCTAGATCCCTCTCAGCAATTTTAAGGATTCTTGTTCTTTAGTCTCCTTTCAGAGAAGACAGCTAGATGCTCAGCTAGCATCAGATCCAAAGGCCAGGGCACTGAAAACGTTCTCATAGCCAGCATTTGCTGACACTCCACCCACCTGCGGGTCTGCTAGCCTGGAAATGTCTGGCTTCAGGTAGAAGATGATCCCCTCGACAGCCCCTGGCAGCATGACTCCTCGCACCAGCAGGATGATGAGCATCACATATGGGAAGGTGGCGGTGAAGTAAACGACCTGCAGGCACAGGGAAACAAGAGGAGAGAGGGTCAGCAGGGAGGCAGTGCAGGCATCACCTCATCTCATCTCATCTGCAGGCCCACACCCCAGTAAATGTCCGTGGACTCTGCTGTTGGCTATTGCTGCTACTGCTTGCAAGGAGAGGGGTGGGAAAGAAATTAATCAAAGTTATGTCTCACTGGTGATTTGAGTAATCTACATTTTGTTCCTCATCCAAGACTCTGCCAGTGGTTTCTCTGCTTTGTTTTCTCTTCCCAGTCAGTGTAATTTTCCTGCTCTCCAGCTGTTCTCTTCATCTTTCTAGAGCTGCAGAAGAAACCCAGATCTCTTCCTGTCACTGAGTTTTAATGAGGAGATATTAAAATTGTCCTATGCATAGCAAGAGTTTTCCAAAAAAAATAGCAACTTTTACTGCCCCATTTGAGACACCTCTGAGGAGTCTCATTTCCAGGAGTGCTCATACATCAGTCTGATCCCTTCAATGCCTCTGAGTTCACACTTAAAAAATGGGGGCACCTCAAAGTCTTTAAAGAAAATGTAGACCATTACTTCTGTAATACTTTCCTTTCCCTTCTTCTTGTAGTGTGATGTAAATAAATACTACAGGAGAATTAATCATCACTAATCCATTGCCTAATGTAACATATTCTTTTTTTTCTATTTGTAAAATATTTGTGAGCAAGTTGTAACTTCCTAACATTTATTCATTACGAAAATTTAGCCAAGTAATATGAAGGTTTGTTTACTCTGTGGATTCATAGTGAGAGCCTAAAATGAAATTGTTTTTCTGCTTAGTGATAATTGGTTGAATAAGTGACAGTATGTGCTACTTTTGCTGTTCCTTGATTGAATGAGAATGCGAGCACTTTGGGCACAAGTATTAAAATCTACCTTCAGAAATCATTTCTGGTGAGCATTTATACACATCTACTGGATGTATAAGTAAAGGAAACATGGAGAGAACACAAAATTGGGCAAAATTAATGAAAGAAAGAGGCTTTTAAAGAAAATGAGTTTTCATGGAGTTTTTGAAATTATTTTCTTGAGGTCACAATTGTTTCTTTGAGTTTGGATTCCTTAAATAACAGAAGCAGAAACATAAGGGTCTGGCAGGGTTATCTGACTTAGAACAGTCTCTCAGGCATACACAGCCCCCTGTTTAATCTGCAACTGTTGAACGAAGTTATGCACCTACTCAGAATTCTTGGGTCTTCTCTACTGCATATCCTAATACACTGTCAGTAAAGAAAGAGAAGGAAGTAACTGAGTTTTTTGACAGTGCCCCTGTAACACAGAATTAGTACCTGCAGAGAAGACAACTGACCTGTTTGAGCTGTAGTGTATTTTGGGACAGAAAAACCCACCTGTGCTCTTGCACCACATCCATAACATCTTGCTGGCAAAAAGGAAGCCTTGTATCCTAAAACTTGTGATGGAAAAATCTTCTGTAATTTCAGTAAGACTATTCCAGCTACTGTGTGCACTCACTCTTTTCTCTCACTTTCTGGTCTGGTCTTGCCAAACGCCGTTGGCCCAACCAGCCTGACCAAACTTCTTTAGTTTTCTCCTTCTGCAGGGAAGGTTTTTGTACCAGGGGGGCACTACGTGAAGGAGAGACTCCGTAGGGAAAGCTGAAAGCTGAAGGGAACCTGGGTTGACTTAATTACACTGCCATGCAGATCAAACAGCCTCTCAAGATCCATTCTCCCAAGATCAGCATGATGCCTCTTGTGAAGATGGCAAACCAGGAGACATCAGGTATTTAAGGTTTAAAATGCAGAGCATTCCCTCTCCCCATAGAGGTGGAGTCTGGTACTCCCTCCTTGAGAAATGATGGACAACAGGTCAGCATCAGCAAGAGCTAGTCATCAGCAAGAAGTGGGAAAAATCTAATGAGCAAAGCAAGCTATTGTCTTGCTCTGCTAAAATGGGTGTCCAGTGCAGTTTTCAGGTGGCAGAAGGGATTTGACCCTGGAACACAGGTGTCCAGTGCTACAGGAAACACCTGCCAGTAGTAGAGATAGTGACTTGAAGGAAGCAATCTGCTGCAGAAACTGATTCCCCTTCCTTTGCCACTGGGACATCCACTGGATACCCACAAGACTCAACCATCATTAATAACCCACCCATCTCATTTCCCCCAGGGAGGAAAGTGGTCCTTGAGTAAGTCAAGGCCATGGCAGTGTCCTTAATACCCAGCCCAAGGCATAACACACTCATTCACTCCAGCAGGAAAACCAGTCTACCTGCTCTACAGGATCAACACGGGAAGGAAGCTTTGGCTCCAGCCTCACTAGCAAAATGAAGAAAGTGACCTTCTGAGCCAAAAAACACAGAGGCAGGGAGATGAAAAAGGACAGCACAAAGGCACTTCTCTCACTGCAAGTATTTTGCAGGATAAAGAAGTAGGAGAGATTAATTATCTATTCACTGATCTGTTTACAGGCAGCAGCTTGTCTGTTTTACTCAAGTGTTTAATTACTGCCAGGGATGGGAAGTTTGCCACTGCAGATTATCTTGTTAAAAACACCCCCAAGCCACACCAGGACAACACACTGGTGAGCAGAGGATTCCCAAGGGCACCTGGGGAGTATCCATCAGCCATTGTGGGTATCTCCAAGGGAAAAGGTTCCCCTCAGTTCTTTTCCCATTCTCTTCTTCCTGTTGGAGCTACTCTTTTGTTCTTCCTTTTAGGGGTCAAACACCACAGTATGGCCTCACCAAGTTTTAGGTTTGACTTTGGTACTTTGTCTCCTGCCTCTACTTCATGAAGAGGGAAAAGAGATTGGGGAAGAAATGTAAGATGGGTATGGACTGGGAGGATAATCTCCATTCCTACTTTGCCTGTGGACTTGACCCCTTTCCAGATGCAGAAGTAGCAGATGATCCACGCCAGCAGGAGACACAGAGCCAGCTCCCAGCGCACAGTGCCCAGTTTGTGAATACCATCCGTGAGCCCCAGGACTCGCTTCCTGCCAGTGGTCCAGGGACAGGGAGAGAAGCATTAACACTCAAGACCCAACTCAGTCAGACAGACCTTTCCCATATTACCTCATCCAAAGTCTTAGCAGACTGTCCACAATACATCTGCCCAGGGCTCCCAGCCATGTGAATCACCCCAGCTCTGCCTAGGGCTCCCCTCTCCATCATTCCTGCAGATGCTGCTCCACCATGCCTTGTAGCTGGCCCAAACTCTCCCACTCTCCAAACTCATGGTGCCATGCCCATTAGACCCAAGCTAACCAAAATCAACACCTGCTTCCCATTTTTCCCCCACCCTGGCAGATGCCCAGCAGAGACTACTCAACCCAAAGCAAGCCACCAATGCCATCATCACCCCAGACCATCACTCTTCCTCCCTCTATACTGCAGGCACCCTATATATAAGCATAAATGAACTTTATGATTCCCATGCTGTTCTTTCATCCTCCTTCCTTGAAGATGAACCATCGTGAAGGTGGGCCACACGAGAGCTCAGGACTGCAACTCATGCAGTCCCCAGGAGCCCAACCCCACACTTACAACTCCTCTGCACACCCTTCTTCAAACCAGTACCCTCAGGGTCCCCTTGCTCTCTCTGCAGAAAACCTGAACAACCCTATCAGAGGGGTCTCAGCTCTCGCTAAAAAGTGTGTGCAAAGAAGAGGGCAGGAGAGGGGGGCCAGCATTGTGCGGACTCTTTCTGCAACTGTGGGGGCTTATCATCTTCCATGTGCCCTGTGGTGGCTGCAACAGACAAAGGACACTCAACCCTTTCAGAGCCACTTAAGGACACTTAATTGGTGTGGAGGGGGGGTGGAAGGAGGCAAAACCAAGCAAACAAACAAACAAACAAAAAATCCCAACTGCTGAAGCTGAGTCCTTGACATCCCTCTTCTTTATGAGACCTTCCTCAGTAGAGTGTGGAGAGGTAGTGTGGCACCAGCAGCTGTTTCAACCTCTTTTTGGGACACTGTCTGGCCTTCTGCAAGACCCCTCCCTCAAACAATGCTTTATTGCCTCCAGTCCTGTGACCAGACCTCCTCAGATTCCTCCCTGGCGTCTAACAAATGCACCTCAAATCCCTACTCTCCAGGGATGATCCTGAGCAGCCTGAGGGACCACTTCCCATAGGCAGCAAGCAAGACAAGGTCAGAAGAAGGGATAAGGCAATTTGGTTCTTTCTGTTTCACCGTAGAAGACTGTTCAGTCTACCCTGGTCCCTCATGCCCACCTGCCAACAGTAGCCTGCAACACCCAGCACACGTATCCCCTGCTTCCAGCAAGTCCTCATCTGATTTTGGTGCCTCTTACGGTGGCCACACTTACCCAGGCACCTCAATGCCAGAGAACATGCCTGTGCATGTGTGCACATGAGCACCCTTGGGCAGGCACACTGTGGGGTGTACCCAGTCCTCATGCCCCTGGGCTCTGTGGCAATCTCCTTGGCAGCTCACTGTGCTCCCCATGTTCATGTGGCACCTTGCTTGATCCTACAGAGATGCACAGCCCACCTCCCAGACACTCCTAGAGCTGCAGCCTCTGGATGAGAGAGGAGCCTGAGCAGAGGGAAAGGGGTCACATACTCCCAAAACTCAATCATTGAGGAGGTGGCGTTCGCAGGCAAGGTCCTGTTGTCCAGGCTGGATCTATTCAGAATGTCCACACAGAGATCTACCAAAAGAAAAGGAAGCTGATGAGCCAGAAAAATTCTCAAAGGCTCCTCCACAGGGGATGCTCCTTCCCCTTTGTACCCTAACCCTCACTCTGGCAGCGCACAAACCCTTTACCCTGTGCTACAGAGCATCTCATTAAACTTTTGCATCTCCTTAAGCATCTCATTAAACTCTGGCTCTCCCCAGCTATGAATCCCAATCCAGCAGTAGCCAGAGGACTTCAGGAAAGGGAAAACGGAAGGAAAGAACAATTCCTTGCCAAATGGAAACCAGATGGCTGCAAAATATAGATTATTGAGGGGTAGCCACTATCAGTAGCCAGGATAGAAAATCCCATTCTCTTCCCACATCATGTACCATTCCCTGTCCACACATGCAGGCATATGTTCACACACACCACAGATGTTCCCTCCTGCCATCCCCAACTCTGTTACACAGCATGAAATTACTGAAAACAGAGGAGATACCATGCATCCAAGAAATGCACCTCACCTTGCACTTCACCAGCGAAAGACAATTCACTGGAAAAATAAAGAAGCCCAGATGTGCCTGGGAAGCTTTTGTCTGTTAAGATAACATCTGTGGCTTTCCTCACAAACATGCTGGAGGAGCTGAAGGAATCAGATCAGCTCTTTAAAAGGCTGGTTACCTCTGCTGGGATGAAGGGGCAGAGGAAGCTGTGAGTGAATGGCCCATGGGGTGGAAAAATTGAACGCATCCCAGAAACTGATCATCTGACAAAAGAAAAAGGGAGGGAACCGAGCTACTGCCAAGCAAAACAACCTGTTCAACGTGCTAAAAAAGTCCTGTCAAGGGCATGAGATCCATGAGGATTACTTCATATCTACCCCATCTTCCCAGTGCCTTGAGTAAAACCAAAGCCAGGTCTTCTCTGCTGGGTGCAGTTATATGAATCGTGGGCATGAGGAGATGAGACCCCTGGCCAATATGAAGGTATAGAGGCTGTATGGATGTGATTAAACCAGGAAAATAGTGCCCTCAGAGTTTTGTGTTAGTGGTTCCTTCACTTGGGGACCTGTACTGGCAAAATTCTCCAGTGCAGGCTTGGCCTGATGTAGCCAAAAGCTGAGTGTGCAGAGGAAACTCTTCAGGCATTGGCAGCAACTGTCCCAGTAACTCTGAAGGAGTGGAGTAGAGTAAGGGAACTGTAAGACAAATTGTTGTACCAGAGCTAATAAAAAGCTCCTGCCACATGAGGTGCACTCTAGATTGGCTTGAAACTCTCCCTCCCACCTCTCCCACTTGCTGGAAAATGCAGATTTTTTTTAGTGAAATCACATTGCAGCTTATAAGAGCTTCTTATCCAAAGAAAAAAATATTTTCTACAAAACCCAAATAATTTCTGGGAACTGGAAAGAAGCTAAAAGCTGATCAAGGGATGGTGTACCTGAGTTCCAAGGGTTATTGCAGCTAGCCCATGGCAGCACTGAATTGAAGGAGCTGAACAAGTAGAAGAGTGCCCAGGACAGGATGACAATGTAGTAAATATTCAGATACCACTCAATGATTTGTGTGGCATATCCAATTCCTGTGAAGGAAAGCAAAGGAGATGAGGATGGGACTGCCAACCAACTCCCAAGACATGAGGCTTGCAACACAAACAACGTGGCTCACTAGACAATAGGGCAAGACCTATATAAGGGAAAGAGAAGGGATTTTGTGACTGTGCATGCAGTTGGACACATTGGTATGTCAGTTGGTATGTTTAGACATGTCTGTGTTGGAAAAGGTCTATGTTGGAACAACCAGAAAACTTTACACTGATGTGAAAAAAAAATGTCATGACCACTACAGTGCCACTGCATTGCTGTGCCTCTCCTTCAGGAAAACCAACTCTAACCTTTAAAGAAAAGAAATGCAAGTGAGTCTCTTACTTCTGGGAAGACTCAGGAAAAAAATGTTCTCATAGCTAATACACATGAAGTAAGGCACTAGGGCCAAGGTACAGACATAGGAGCACAGCACTGGTCTTGTGCCAATTGTGCCCATTGCTCGCTGAGACATCAGAACTGTACTCAGGCCAAAAAGGCCCAGCTCATTCCTTTAAAACTTGTTGTCAGTGACCTTTGAGATGCCACTGCTGTTCATCTCCAGACCTGTGCCAGAGGTCTCCAGCGCAGGAGGTCCCAGATACCCCAGGGAGTCTTAGCACTACACACTCATGCTCGAGCAAACTAACCAGGACGGCAATCCGCCTGAGCACAGGTTTCCCTGTTTGCAAAAGGTGGGTAATAAGCTCTCCTCTCGGCAGGAGAACTGAGGAAATTAGATTCACTAATATGCTAATGCCATTAAACAACCTTCCCCAGGGCCCCAGAATTCCTGGTTATTATACCCGTGCCTTAACCTAAATCCTGTTCCATCTCTGGGCTGTCAGACCAGTACATGCATTCCCTCCAGTTTGGATGATGCCAGCCTGCAAAAGCTGCTTCAGCAGCCAGGGCACAGCAATGGGCAGGGAAAGCAGTATCAACCAGCCAGCTTTCCTCATCCTCTTCTCACTATTTGTCCTGGACTACATGCACGTGTTTGTGTATTGACACTTCCATCCTCCTCCTGCAAGTTTGCCATCCTGTTTCCCCTCTCTCCCAAGCTCTGAGCTTCTCAAAGCAGAGACTGGAGTTCAACTGGACCAGCACAATCCCCAGTCAGCACCACACACCCTTGGTCACCTACAGAGGGGTCAGAGAACTGCCCCTGCACACACAGCAGTCACCAGGAGGGATAACAAGGCTGGGAGAGAGAGGAAGGGAGGGAGGGAGAATAAAGGAGAAAGAAAAAAAAAATAAGAAGAATAACAACATTTCTGAAAAAGGCTCTGAGTCACTAATTGTTAGAAAGTGCTGCCAGTAAATCCTTTAACTTGACTGACCTTCAAAGATGGGACAGATCTTCCTCCAGGCAGTGACCCCTCCCTGGCTGGTGTACTGCCCCAGTGCCGTCTCCAAGAAGAACAGGGGGATCCCACAGGTGAAGAGGAAGATGAGGTAAGGGATGAGGAAGGCTCCTGCAGAGAGGGGTAAGATGCTGCCTCAGAAACCTCTTCAAAAACCTTATTCTCACCACTCCTTGCCAGGTACCTGGGGCCACAGCTGGAATCAGTTGGATAAACACAAGTATTTCTCTGAATGAACTGTGCAACCTCTGCTAAAGAGACAAGGTCTCCAATACCGTCATTTTTCAGAAAAAAAACCACAAGGGTGGTCCGTCTTCTGCATTTGGTCTTGGTTAAAACTTAGAGGTAAAGAGTAGCCAGATAAGGGGATAAAAATAAGGCAGTGCTGGAGTTCTCCCTGCTTCATGCTCCTGACCTCATTCCAGTTTTCAGAGGGAGTGGGGTGAACCAAATAAGTCCTTGTTTCACATAACCACATTTGTTCTGCCTTTCACAAGAGTCACAGCAAAACTCCCACTTTCCCAGAGGATAAAAACCTGGAGGCTGGTGACATTTCTCATTAAGTAATACATTTGCCAGGATATAAATTTGCTTGAGATATATTTCATATCAAATTTGAAAAGCAGTTTGCACCAAAAGAATGGAAATAAGGGAAGGGCAACAGAGTATCTTTCCAGCATTTTCAAAATGAAGAAGGTTAATTTCTCTCTTCAAAATCAATTTTTTGTTACAATGTAGAGCAATGTCTTAAGAGAAATCACCCTAAAATAGAACTCAGATTAACCCTTGAAGAAATGGAAGAGGAAGGAGAGCAAGAGCAGGATTTTTCCAGAAACAATGACCAACATAAACAAAGCATCAGAAAAGACAAAAACAAAAAAGTTGAATGCCGCCCCCCCCCCAAAAAAAAAAAATTGGTTTAATGCCCTGTTAGCTGTCTGAATCTTTTGTTCCTTCTTTTCAGTTCTGCTGCCAAACCGAAACACCCAGTAAATTCACTGCTCTGCTCAAAACTGGTCCTGAGATGTCATTTTCACAGCTGGCCTTCCTTCTGTCACCTCACCACCTTTCTCCTGATCTCTGATGTAGGTTTTCACACTTTCATTCTGCTCCAAACAAGCTAAGGCAACTGCCTTCCTCGCCGAAACAGCTGTCAAGGTATTGCCACTCCATCCAGTAAACTTTTGGTCATGGGTAGCTCTTGATACCAGTGTCTCAGTCACCACGAAGGTCCCTTTCTCAGTCAAACACAGGCATTGTCCCCCCAGGCCCTCTTTTCCCCTGCCAGCACAGGCATCTGCACTGAAATCCCTTCCTGTGACAATTAGCAACTGGGAACACTTGCCCTCGTTTTTAAGCCAACGATGTCCCAGTAACAGGGAACATCCATATTTTCCCCTAAACACAGCTGTGTGTAGCTGCAGGAGACCCAGGGCCAGAGGAAGGAGGCTGGTTCTCAGGGTCAGTGCAGGTTTGCAGAGCAGGGAATGGGAGCTGCATATGCTGAACTAGAAGCAGCTGCTGCTTTCGGTGCTGCAAGACATCTATCTGTTTGCCAAATCTGCAAGACAGCTTTATCATCCCGCACTCAGACGAGTCTTTCAGCAGATTCCAGACCCTCTCCTCTGATACCATTTGTCTCCGAGGTTGACCCATTTTGGTCTCTGAGCAATGAGGTTTGTTATACCTCTATTGCCTTGTCTCTTGTAACCATCCCAGTTACCAGCTGAAACTCCAGTTGAGATCCCCTCCTCAACTTGCTGCTCCACTGGAGGACTGAGAAGGGCCCCCAGAAAGAGATCCTTATTCCTTATGAGACAATAGCAAGTTCGGGATGCTGAGCAATTAGATCAAATTTGATAGTGCAGTCATAGGTAAGGCTACAGTTGGTTGCTTTACAGCAAGGTAGTGCCATTGTTTCTATGGCATCTGTCTTACAGTTTTATAACCATCTCAGCACATCTGAAGGTGGAGAAAGGTGACAGGACAGCAGTCTCCAGTTTGGGGAGACTGGGAGGAGGGACAGGGATGCAACATTTATTTGTGGAAAATACCTTTTTTGCAATTTCAAGGACTTTTCCAATGATGAGAATATCTTTCAGTGTCATGGGAAAGACTGTGCCTTGTCCCACACAAGTTTGTCGGACATCTGGTTCCCCAGAGCCCTGGAGTAATATATCGTCTGCAAAAGGCAGTGTGTGAGCTGTGAGGGAAGGCCTCTCCCATCCTATTCTTTCCCAAGCCTAGTCTTGTTGCCCTCTAAATCACAGCCTTAGATATTCCAGAGTAGTTTAATTAAAAAAAAAAAAAAAAGAAATTAAAAAAACCCTATTCAATAGATATCTGAAGTGAGCAAAAGTAGCTTTTTCACTTACGCTAATTGGCATAAAAATTGCAAGGAGTACCGAACCGGATACCACAGGCATAAACTATGCAAAGATATCATCTGGAAGAAATTTTCCATGCAAAACCCATGACTCCTCTCTCCAAGTGTCACTGCAGAATGAGCTGTTCAATCAGAAGCACCCCCAGTGTTTACTAACCCGTGCTGGTCTGACTTGCTTTTAGTGCCTCCAGTGCCTCCCATCAAAATGTTGGGGAAGAACACTGGAGGATCTGCTAAAAACCATCCCAGGTTTAAGAAAAACTCAATTCCATTTTCTTTAACTGTTTCTTACCCAACCCCTCTTTGTTTTAAAGGAGATACTGTATTGTCTCCTCTTTGATTTGGATAAACTCCAGCAACAGCAGAGAGGCCAGGAATTTGGAAATCCTGGGATAAACTACAGTGGAACCACTCATCTATTGGTGAAAGATCACAGCACCTCGGAAAAAAAAAAGCCTTTCTGGCATGGTTTGCAGAGAAAGGAATTTTAAAGTGGGGGGAACAAGCAAATCCCAGAGTGTTATTTCAAGGTGTCTCTAGAGAACAAGAACAAAGGAGAAGTTACTGCTATATTTGACATGTAATTTGTTATTCCTCCTTTTCTTTTACAAAGTTAGATTTTGATTCACCAAGAAAGTTAGTGACGGTCAATTATCCCCTTCCGTTTCATTTCATTGTTATGAGGAAGTTTAATTTTTAACCATGTAACGATCTTACTGCAGTGTTATTGGAAAAGGAGAGTCATGCAAAGAGACAAAGGGGGAGGTGAAGGAACCCTTCCTGGGGATGGGTTTTCCTTGTAGTGTTTTGATCACCGGGGGAACTGCTCCTGAGAAATAGGTAGAAATGTCCTCCTAAGGAGTATCAGGCCTCGGCAAGGATACCAGCACCATCTATGCTTTTCCTCTGTGAGGAAGGGCCTGAGAGAGGTGGAGGTGACACAGGAAGCAGGAAAAGGTAATTATGCAGGAGGAGGTTGCTGACGGCTTTCTGATCATTCACAGTATTTGATAGCTTCCAAAGACCACCAATTTCTTGAGATACCCAAGGGCCTTAAGGAGTTACTAGAGTTAATCCAGCATCCAAACTTGACATTGCTCCTTTCAGAAACAATACCTGCTGGAGAGCTGAATTCACCCCTCAGTTTTTATTTCTCCTGGTTTTGGCATGAGCTAACTTGCTGGAGGAGAAGATAAAGGGAGTGTATGTTGGGGCACATGAGGCATTGGAGAAATGGGTTCAGGCATGCATATATCTCGTCATGCCTACTGATCTAGAACATCTCATGCATGCTGTGAACTTACCACCACCGTTCTTGTAGCAGAGGTATGGGAACCTCCACACGTTACCCAGACCAATGATCTCCCCCGCCACAGACAGCACAAACTCCATTTTGCTACGCCACTGGCCTCTCTCTTCCATTTCCTCCACTTTTGTCTCTTCAGGACCTGCAATGGCCCCATTGGGCTCTCCTTTCTTAGGCACAGCTCTTGTCATGGCTCTGTGGTACAAAAGAAAAGGAGAGCATGGGATGTAGAGAGATGCTGCAGGAAAAGTTGGTGGGAAGAGGGAGGGAAGGGACCTGTCACCACAACAGATGTGTTCCCAGTGTCGGTCTGAGGTTCCCTCATCCTCTGGAAAATGGTTTCTTTAGTGTCAGCACAAAGTATTATCCCCAAGTTATATCTGTGCTGAAGAGACAGAGCAAAGGTCACGATTCAGGTGAGATGAACCTGCCTGCACTACCTCTTTACTGGGCTCACCCCTGAATTCACCCTTCCCTGCCCAAGGCCCCCTTCTTCCTTCCCATCTGCCCCTGATTAAGTGCTCTGCACCTCCATCGTTGCTGAAACCTCGCCTGTTACATTGGAAACAGCAGTTCAGAGGAAGAAAACAGGAGCTGGAGTTGGAGCAGTGAACAGAGGCAGGAGGAGTTTCTTCTCCCTGTGTGCTTTATACAACAACTGTCTCTTGGAGTGGTTTTAGATGGTAGGAGAGAAATGTTAATAAGATAAACAGTCTGAACAAGAATGGACAACCTACTATCTTACTTCAAGGCATTGGTAGGAGCGTTGCCTTTGTCCCCCGGGACACCACATTTCATGACACAGCCTGACAATGCAGAAATGCAGACACTTAGTTTGACCCAGGCTTTCTTCTCTAACAAATAGGCACCAACACCAATCCTCCACCCTTGCCCAACCTTTCAGAAAACACAGGGCAAGGAAACAAAGCCCCTGGGGTGAGCAAAAGGGCCTCATACTTGTGAGGTGTTTCATGTCTGGGCAAGGGAGTTCTGACATTAGGCAAGTCCAGTGTTGCAGTGAAAATATCAGCGGGAAGAAGCCCAGGTAGAAACACGGAGTGAAGTCATAGTTGGAGGAAATACATTGAATGTGGCTGCACCTCCAGGACGGTAAAAGGAAGGCATTTTCCAGTCTATACTAAATCCTGCATTACGTTTAGCATCATCTTAATGAAGCAATGTTAGTTGTTCCTTGTTAAAAGATGCAATTCTCTATCATACACGAAGTCTTTTCACTGGCTAGTTACTTTAAATCTAGCCAAAATTCACACAGACCAAACTGAATCTTCTTTTCAACAACATTTTCATGTTGTTACAGGCATTTGATTATAAGAAGAAATGAAAGTGTGAAAAAAGAAAGCTCCCTTTGACATAGCTAAAAAAATTCTTCTCAAAATCTTGCTCTAGTGAGTTACCTGAGGTAGGGATGCACGTCAGTCCTGACAGAAACCCCAGACCTAACACGAGCAGAGGAGCTGGGGAACCAAGACAGAGAAGTCCTAATTTTAGCTACATCTCACTGGTGGCATTATTAGTAAGCACAAGTTGGCCTCTGAAAAAGTGATTGGCATCAGCAAGGAATACACATTGCCGTGTTAGCATTAGGAAACTACACTGGAAACAAGGCAGCAGTATCTCTGCTTCCATTTCCACCTTCTGAGACTGCAAAGAAATCAGGGTTTGGTTCCTTCATAGTAACCTACAGGTTCAGTTTGCTGGTAGTTCACCAGGTTTTCTTAATAGCACATCTATCATTCCTTCTGTGCCACCTAAGGGGACATCCCCATCTCCAGGGAGCAACAGGGACAGCAATCTGCATCACCCACACCACTTAACACTTCCACTGCCCCCAGATCTGCTCTGGACTACTTCAACTTGCTCTCTCCCAGGCAAAGTCCAAGCACAGCTCTGGAGGCAGCTCAGGCCAGGGACCTCTCCCAGTCAGCAACTCAGTGGTGAGCAGGATCTCGTCACCTTTGATGTCCTTTACCTTATAGGACCACCAAATCTATCTATCCACCCTTTGCACCAGGATGGTGCTCCAGTACCACAGTGGCATCCTATTCCCTCCCTCCTTGTGCTTAGTCTCTCTCCAGTCATCTCCCTCTGGACCAGCATCAGGGCATGACATATTTCATGGGGAGTAGGGAATACTAGGGAATATGACCTAACTGGAAATAAGAGCACACATGCAGACCCTAACATCTAACTGTCCCAGCAGCCAAGGAACACCACAGCACTTGTTTTGGTGGAGTTTTCAGTGAACCAAGGGGGAAGCAGGAGCAGGAACTGCTTGGTTCTGCTGGCACTTACCCCACACAAGACAGCATCATTATCAAAGTGTCTCATTTACTTCTCTAAATTAAACGATTTCCTAAATGCGAACCCTCAGGATATATCAGGCCCTCGGGCAAAGAAACATGCTTGCGTATGAAAAGACAACTTCTAATGAATGTTCACAGCAAAACAAGTAGTTCTTTAACATAGACATGTTTCCTCCCTCTGTTATTCAAGCAAAGAAAGGAAATCAGATCTCACAGTGTAATATTCCACTTGCTCTCTGAATGCCCAAGGCAACAACAGTCTTTGTTCCCCCATCTGCTTCCTGAAGGGCCCATCCTATTCGCTTTGAAATCAGCAGCAGATACCCATGGACTCTGAATGTAGAGGGATGAATCTCATGCAAAGCATCAACCACTGTAATAGAGGTTGCAGCAAGAATAGGGGAGCACAAACCAAGGAGGAGAACAGTCAGGGGTCAGAGAAGAGCCTCCTCCAGGCAAATATAGTTGCCTCTTTGAAAACATTGCATAAGATCCTGCTCCCTTATAAATTTGAGAGAGGTTTAGAGCTATTTCCAATAAGAGCTTACACATGAGCAGTACTGTAGTGGGCATAACCAGTTTCAGTGTCAAATGCAGATGCATCAGGGCACTAAGGAATCAATCTCTGTTTTATCTCCAGCCCTTTCCCTTTATGGCCCCTATGCTGGAAGCACCTATTTACTGATATGGCTTGCATCGTCCCAAACCCACCAAGGGCTCTGACACATATGGATCTACATATGATTCTAAAGGTGAATCAGCCTTCTAACAGGCTCATACGAACCTCAAACTTCACATTTAAAGAGGGTAGTATCAAGGCACACACCCTAAATGCTGGTTTGCAGCAGCAGCAGCTCACCAGCACAAAAATCCATCCTCCCAGTCCCAGCTTTGCCCCCTTCCTTTAGCTCGCCTGCTGGGTTGCATAGGGAGGTGGAAACATTGTGTCCTCCTACCAGCCATTTCTTAGCCCAGGCTGAGGCCCCTTTCCCTGCCTGCAGCAGGGCCTGCCAGCTGGTTAATCAATTTATTCCGATGCTGCAGCACAACCTCCTCATCTTTGAGAGGAGCAGAGCTCCACGCACTGTCAAATGTGTGAGAAAAAGTAACACATACTTAATGAGATGTGTTTGATCAGTCACAGTCCTTGGTACATTCCAATTTGCTGCAGTCCGGGGCACATTATCAAGTACAATGATGCTTAAGTCTGAGTTTATTGAGGATGTCACGGGAAGATGGCAGTAGATGACTTTACCTAATTCTTTGCTTTTATTCTTTTAATGTAAGGTGGAAGCAAGAGCCAGCCTATTTCTACTAATATTCATGTTTTGCTTCTCTTCTGTTAGACCTGTTTCACATGTGGGGGAAGGGGAAGATCACAATCAGGTAATAACCTGTCACCAAGCCCTAGGAAGGGAATGCTATGAGTGACAACCTGCAGCCTCAGCCCTGTCACCAGCCTCCACCCCAGGGACACCTGGACCAGGGCTTTGACTCTGCATCTGTCCTTTGACTCCTGAGTAGGCCAACACAAAGGATAGAAACTGGGATGCTGCAATGAGGAACACGTCTTGGACAAACACAGAACAGCAGGGACAACGCAGCAGCTGTGGCTTCATTATCCTTTAAGAAGGGGGAAAGCACCCTGATTATGAAGTCAAACCTCTTCAGCTGGAAACAGATGATGGATTAAACTGGTGCCCAAAATTTTGGCCTTTCATGTCATGAACTACAGTTTCTACTTTCCCAAACAAAGCCATGGGTAGCATTACGCATCCCCACTACTTCCCTCTCAGCTTTGCCTGCTGTTTCTGGGAAAAAGCCTATTTATGTACCTCCTGGCTCTCTTTCTAAACATCTAATCCTACTGTGTCCCTGCCCTATATGTTCTGGGGCCAGATGGGGACTCAAATAAATTCTTGTTTCCAGCTAAGAACAATTTGGTTCTCCCACAGCAACCACAGCTATCTACTGTGTTACATCCTTCCTGACAGGAAGGCAGATATTTTCCTCTCCCTTTGGATACCCCTCTCCATAATACAAGACTTCAGAGTAAAGACTGTTCCACTCACTGCTCACTTGTACCTTTTCTGCTGCTCTTTACCAAATTTTTTGGGGAAAAAAATCCTACAATTCTTTCATTCCCAGCCTCTTTTTCCCCTTTCCCATAAAGTTTTCCCAACTGTTAAGATGCCATCTGATGCAATCCACAGTCTACCTCTCCCCTGGACCCACTCAGCCACCACCACCTTCCCTTCTCAGCTCCCTGTAAACTCAACAGTCTCTTCTAGAGGTGCTTTGCTGTATTTTCAGCTCTCAGCCCTTTGAGCAGGTGCTTTTTGCCAGGCCTGGAGTACCCTTCACAGGAATGACCTGCAATCTGGTCATCTTCCCACAGAATGGGAGGCTTCCTCTGTGCCCAGTGCAGCTCTGTATGAAATCGTACAGGACTGGGCCTGGTGAATGGAGGCAGCCACATTTTTTCCCAAAAAGATTTGTTGCTGAAAAAATAAGAATACATTTGGATTCCCGCAGGATCTGGAAGGAGAACAGGCAGCATGCAGGCAGCCTTAAACACAGACGGACAAGTTCCCTTCTACAACATTTGAATGAGGTAATTTAGTCTCCCTCTGGTCACAAATTTTGGACTTTGTTTGTCCCACACCTGCCACCAAGGGATTCTTCAAGTATGGTCACAAAAGGCAAGGAAAAGCAAGGAACACCTCTGAAGTGCTCTGGACACTCACTCGCTGGTTCTGATGTGCTGAACACACAATGCAGATATCCAGGAGAACAACATTTTTTGGCTTTATTTGGAAACTAGATTACCCTAAAGAGGAGAGGTAGGAGAAGAAGAGGAGCATGTGAAGAGAAAGTGTCATCTGAAAGTAAAACATGGTGCTATCTTCAGCCTCCCCCAGGGTAAAAAAACAGGGCTTTTTCAGAGTTGTTCAGATGAGACAAGGAGCAAGAGAGAGACAAGAAAGTTGAGAGTGAAGCTGCCTGAAGTTTTGACACCAGACAAAGAAGCCAATGGCAATTCACCTAAAGCTTTTCTTCCTGAAACTCACTGCCTGTTCCTGACTACTGTCAAGACACTCCAATAAAATAATCGAAAGAGACTTGAGGGGAGTATAAAAGATTGACAGTTGGTTCGTCACGTTGCAGACCGGTGAGGAAAAGGGTTTCCTCCGGTCACCCAGCACGCTGTTTTGCCTACCTGCCTTCAATAAATCTCTTTTATAATTTTTAAAATTATCTTTTGTCATTTTTGACTATAACAAATGGGTTATGTTACAAAAGGAGGAGCAGGAGGACATGGAAAATTCTCTGGTTGCACAATCAGAGCCAGCAGTCAGTTGGCAGCTGAAATCCTGCACTGCATTTTGATGGCAGGAGGCGGGAGCAGCTGTGGGAGCAGAGACAGAAAATCAGAGAGGGATCAGAGAGGAAAAGTAGTGCCAAGGTGCAGCTTGAGGAACAAACCCAGATAAATTAGTGAGTGGGGGTTGCTACTGGAATAGGTTATCCCTGCAGGATAGACAAGAAAATATTTGCAGTAGAAGTAAGCATTTTCCAACCTGTCTAAGAGCAGCTACATGAGTGGGGATGGCTGCTTCCAAACCCAGGTGCTGCTGGAGAATGGCTCACTCTAGCTGCGAAAAGCAAAAAGAAAAGGAAAGATGTAGCAAGAGACAGACTGATCAACTCTAGGACAGCAGCTGAAATTAAAATGCATTTCGTTTCAAACTGTTGAAAGCTACTTGGCTTCTTTACACTTTCTAATTAACTTCCAGATTCTGTGGGCTGCAGGGTATTCTCAAAGCATCTGTTCAGCAAGGTTCATGGGGCACAGGAGGCTGTTACAAGGATCAGATCCTGCCTATATTTTCTCCAACGTGAAATAAGAGTAATTCTTCTGCAGACAGTGAGTTTGCTACATACTGGCACCAGAAAGAGCAAGATAAGAAGCAAATGAGAGTTTGCTAATGACAGGTGAACGGCACAGAGGGTGAAAGCTGTGCCGCTCCAGCGCCCCATCTGCAAACAACCCTGCACAGGGTGGGAGGCACAGAGGGGCAGCAACCTGTGGTGCAGCCTGAAGGTGCCTTACGGGGAGAGGACAGAGCCTGCAGGATGGGACATGGTGGTTACAGGGCTAGAGCAATTTCACGGAGCAAGGCACAGCACCTGGCAGCCCTGGGCAGGTTAGGGGAAGAGACAGAGGCTGCCAGCCCTGAAGGCTTGGCCACCTCTGCGCAGCCTGAAACTGGAGGCCAAGGAGTTAGGGAAGGGTGGGCAGCAAAGCCCACAAGCAAGAGAGTAGAGCAGCCAGCACTGCAGCCAGTGGTTCTGCTGTAGGCGGTTGTCTCTGAACTCCCCCTGGCAGGCACACCCTGCTGGACTTCCCAAAAGCACAGCCTGGGGGCACTTGCTGCCAGGGATGAGAAAGGGGGAGCATGAGGGAAGTGCACTCAAGCAAAACTCTTCCAAAAGACAGTAAAGGTTAAGGCACAACACATTGTTGAGAGAAGATGAGAGGAGTCAACAGTTGATGTGGCAGAGCCTGGTGTCTCAGCCCAGATGTGTGTGCAGACATCACAGAGCAGCAGAGCAGAGCTGCAGGAACTCCCCACCATGATCATCCCCACACTGCTCAGTGCTGCACAGGGAGCCCAGTACCCTGTCTCCTGCACAGGTGCAGGCTAGGGATCTACCTGGCAGACTCTGGGCAGGCTCAGCCATCTCCAGTTGGTGCTCAGGACAAGCCACAACAGGTGAAATCAGTGCAGGCAGAGGTGCATGGAAACTATGACTCCAGCAGTGCCAAAAGTGCCTTCCAGCAGTGCCTGCTGTAACACCACGTTGCAATGCCATGGGACCGCATCCTACCTGCACCCTCTGAGAGCCAAGGTGTCTGCTCTCCAGGCTGGGGCACCAAAACTTTCCTATAGCCCTGCCCAGGAGCACAGTCAAATAGAGATATGGCACAGGACATTCTAGCCTACGCTCTGCAAGGGCCACATCTGCACCCGTGAATCCAGCAAAGTCGGGCTCTTGAAGAGCTTCAAAGGTCAGGTCCAAGGTTCAGCCTCTCATATCAGCAGCTGTCAAAGAGGAAAAACTAGGGCAATGGCATTTCCAATGGCATTGGATGAAAGCCCTGATTAGTAGTGATTACTTTAAAAACACTGTTGATTTAAGAAGGCACAAATCAGATGTTATGAAACCCCTACACATTCCACTTGGGCTTGTTCACAAAAAAGCCCAAGATCCCCAGAGTTCAGCACATGCAGAAACTATGCTCTCTCCCTCCCTCACCCTTATGCAGGGGCAAATTTGATGAAGCCTTGGTGGAAACAAGAGCAAGGAATGCACTCCAAGGCATATTTTCTAAAGCTGTAGCCCCCTAGTCAATGCTTTAGGACCAGCACCTCTGCAGGGCAGCACAGGAGGAGAGGGAGTCACTGACTCATATTTGCAGTAGCCGAAATGCCTACAGCCTACTTCTCTCTTAGCACCTTTGCTCCTGTACCTATTATCACTTAGTCATCTGCCCTTCATGCCTGTCCTTATCTGGCTCACTCTCATCTCTCTGCCCAATCTTTCTACTGAGTACTTTTTTCTCTCTCTCTGCTACAACCTTCGGTACCAATTATCCATCCTTCAGGCATCTCTTTGCTCTCAACTTCCCAGCAGCCCCCCAGCAGCATCTCTGCCTGTCCTTTCCTACAGGAACCATTGAAAGGAAAGCCTCTTCCCCGAGTTGATCCAAACTGATTATTTGCTCCTTATTTTCAATCTCTCTCTTCCTTTGTTTAGCGCTGGGAAGATTTTCCCCTTACAGATTTGCTGGACCGCTCTCCAGAGCACTGGCATGCAGCAGGGAGGACCAAAGGCACTGGTATTGGTGTGCAGACACTGCAGACTTGGTGTGACACACAAATCCAGCCTGATCTGCTCAACAAGCAAACGCCCAACTCACCTGAACCCTGTGCAGGTCTCCCCCAGGCAAGCCCCTCCCGTTCTATCTTGTCCTGTCCTTTCCTGTCCCACTGGAATCCAGGCAGGGAATCCACCGAGTGCCAAAGAGATACAAGCAAGAGTTTAAGCAGAGACTCTGCTCTCTCCTCCTCCTGTCCCTCCCCTTCCACCAGCTCCCCCCACCAAATTATCATCCAGCTCACGTGTGGGTGGTGGGACATTGGGCAGGAACTTTCTCCCTTACTCTCTTACAACATGCACAACATGCACCCCTCCAGACCTTGAACTGTGGCCCTAACAGGAAAACAAAATGAGAGACCAACCCCAGGCAGGCAGGGTAAAGGCCCAAAGTTTGCAAATATCCACGACAGCAGCCGGGGAGTGACTCCAGGTCATCTGGACCTCGACAGAAAGGGACCTTACCCCTTACAGACCCTGCAGTGTAGCCCAGGCTGGCTGCCACACGCTCCCACTGCACTGGAGCTCCAGCACTTCAGTGGGATAGTGGTGTCTCTCAAAGTCATCCTACAAATGTGCAGAATGAATCATCTCCACCTCCAGGGAGCACTACATTAAACCTCCTTCAGTGGCCAAGCTCAAGACTCACCAACACCATCAGACAGGTGAACAAAAGGCAGAGGGTGGGGTGAAGGGTGGGGGGGAGGTGTTTGTCCTGGGGTCATGCAGAGCCCTCCCTCCATGCCTGTGCCCAATGCTGAGTGCAAACAGAGGTCGTGGGACAGCTCTGTCAGCAAGGAAAGGTACTGCTGGAATCTCCATAGTATCTGGGTGCTCACTAGAAGTGAGCAATTCCTCTGTGCCTAGCCCTGATACGCTTTTCCAGGGCTTCTCATGACCAGCACCAGCAGCATTCCAGTTACACCATTTTTCTCAAGATAGTTCAGCTCAGATTTTTTTTTTAATGTTGTGTTTAATGCTATTACTGTTTTGTCTTCTCCTTTGCCTGTTAGTGTGCCTGCCAAATTCCTACTGACCTTTTCATGTACCCATGTGGTCTAACCAGAGTGGCATGTGGGGTGGGAGGTGGGACACACCCAGCACATGCTCCAGTTGCTCAGCTGTGTCAGGGCTCACCAGATAAGCATCCCTCAACCTCCTCAGTGGGGAATCAGGAGCTGACACAAGTCCTCACCACCACAAAGTGAGGAAGCAGTAGGTTTACATGCCTGCACACGCTTATAGAGGTCATTTGTAATGTTGTCTCAAAAAAATCCTCAACAGGTGCCAGAAGCCAGTGACTCAGATTGCATTAGATTCCACACTGGATTGCCCTGGAGACAAATGATGCTGGAGATATGCATAAGGGGAATCAACCCTGTGCCTGATGGGATCCTTGGGATAAACCACTGAGGCCAGCACTGGAGGCAGTAGAAAAAAATGTCTCCATCTACTTTGGGGGTGTAATTTACTACCTCAGCTGAAATTGGAGGCAGGTGGTCTGAGCCCACACTTCTGAGCAGTGCAAAGAGGGGCCGAGCAGCTCGGAGTGAGATCTGGGGGACATCCCCAGGGCGGTGGAGCTCTGAGCCAGCCCAGCCCTCTCCCAGAGGTACCAGTTGGGCAATGGGGCCATAAGGGCTGGGGTGGAAGCTGGAGCAGTTGATGCCTCTTCACAGGCAGCCAAGGACAACGTGCAGTACACTATTTCAGGGATTAAACTTTCCAAGCATGCCATTTTCAAAACCCGAGCTTTCACCTTGTGGACCTGCCAGAAGGCAGGAGGGCTCTGCAGAGGGATCTGGATAGACTGGAGAGATGGGCTGACTCCAATGGGATGAAGTTCAACAAGGCCAAGTGCCGGGTCCTGCACTTTGGCCACAACAACCCCCTGCAGCGCTACAGGCTGGGCACAGAGTGGCTGGAGAGCAGCCAGGCAGAAAGGGACCTGGGGGTGCTGAT
>NW_020955627.1:21292-23017 GCF_003031625.1 Empidonax traillii | reverse complement strand
TTCAACAAGGCCAAGTGCCGGGTCCTGCACTTTGGCCACAACAACCCCCTGCAGCGCTACAGGCTGGGCACAGAGTGGCTGGAGAGCAGCCAGGCAGAAAGGGACCTGGGGGTGCTGATCGACAGGAGGCTGAACATGAGCCAGCAGTGTGCCCAGGTGGCCAAGAAGGCCAGTGGCATCCTGGCCTGCATCAAGAACAGTGTGGCCAGCAGGAGCAGGGCAGTGATCCTTCCCCTGTACTCTGCATTGGTGAGGCCACACCTTGAGTATTGTGTTCAGCTCTGGGCCCCTCAGTTGAGGAAGGACATTGAGGTGCTGGAGCGGGTCCAGAGAAGAGCAACGAGGCTGGTAAAGGGACTTGAGCACAAGTCCTATGAGGAGAGGCTGAGGGAGCTGGGCTTGTTTAGTCTGGAGAAGAGAAGGCTTAGAGGTGACCTCATCACTCTCTTCAACTACCTGAAGGGAGGTTATAGCCAGGTGAGGGTTGGTCTCTTCTCCCAGGCAACCAACAATAGGACAAGAGGACATGGGCTCAAGCTCTGCCAGGGGAGGTTTAGGTTAGATGTTAGGAAGAAATTCTTTACGGAGAGGGTGATCAGGCATTGGAACAGCCTACCCAGAGAGGTGGTGGATTCAGCATCCCTGGAGGTTTTTAAGCAGAGATTGGATGTGGCCCTTAGTGCCATGATATAGTAATTGGAGTTGGGTCAGGGGTTGAACTTGATGATCTTGAAGGTCTTTTCCAACCCAATCTATTCTATGATTCTATGATTCGAGGATTCGCCCTCCTCCTTGCAGCCGAGAAGAACACGCAACTCTCTGTGGAGGGCTGTACAGTCGAAAGGATGCAAGGGGAAAAAGACTCCCACTCAAATAGCACACAAGAAGCTGAAAACAAGGCACATGGAGGAAGTGTGCCAAGAGAGAAAGATTCTGGTGTCTAGTCTGTTGAATTGCAAACTTTTAAGCATTGGCAGTCTCTTTCGACTTCGAAGCCTTTTCACTTGGCACATATGACAACGAGCTGCACGTTCATCTCAGCTAGACGTACTCTGTAGCGCTTACAGACAAGCGCTTAGCCGCAAGTCGAGAGTGTCCGCTTCAGCCGCAGCAGAGTGAGACGAGCCGGGCAAAGCCATCTTGCTGGGAGCTCAATACTGCAGAGAAGAGGCAGTCTAAGAGGTTCCTGGAGTGTATAGAGGACAATTTCCTTCATCAACTGGTAAATGAACCTACCAGGGGTAAGGCCCCGCTAGACCTGCTGTTTAGAAACAGAGAGGGGCTGGTGGGAGACGTAGTGGTTGAAGGCCGCCTGGGAAATTGTGACCACGAAATAATAGAATTTTCAATACTCAGAGATTTCAGGCAAGCCAACAATAAAACCTCTACGCTGGACTTGCGGAGGGCAGATTTTGACCTATTCAGAAGTCTAGTCCAGAGCATACCCTGGGAAACAACCCTTGAAAACAAGGGGGTTCAGGAGGGATGGATGTGCTTCAAGCAGGAAGTTTTGAGAGCACAGGAACAGGCTGTAGCGGTGTGCCGAAAGGCAAGCCGGCGGGGAAGACAACCAGCTTGGTTAAACAGGGGGATTCTGAAGGAAATCAGGGATAAAAAGAGAGTTTACCAACTCTGGAAGAAAGGGCTGACTACTTATGAAGAATTCAGGAAGACAGCTAGATCATGCAGAAAGAAAATCAGGGATGCAAAAGTGCAATTTGAGTT
>NW_020955627.1:11665-19844 GCF_003031625.1 Empidonax traillii | reverse complement strand
TGACTCCAATGGGATGAAGTTCAACAAGGCCAAGTGCCGGGTCCTGCACTTTGGCCACAACAACCCCCTGCAGCGCTACAGGCTGGGCACAGAGTGGCTGGAGAGCAGCCAGGCAGAAAGGGACCTGGGGGTGCTGATTGACAGGAGGCTGAACATGAGCCAGCAGTGTGCCCAGGTGGCCAAGAAGGCCAATGGCATCCTGGCCTGCATCAAGAACAGTGTAGCCAGCAGGAGCAGGGCGGTGATCCTTCCCCTGTACTCTGCATTGGTGAGGCCACACCTTGAGTATTGTGTTCAGCTCTGGGCCCCTCAGTTGAGGAAGGATATTGAGATGCTGGAGCGGGTCCAGAGAAGATTGGTGAGTAGCCCTGAATACATGGATTTTAAGTACTGTGACTTTCCTTGTATACGAAAGGGAACTATGCAAGAACTGGCATTAAATAGGTTTTAGTCCGGGTATTGGTGATATTCCTAGGTCATGACATGGCGGGTCCTTGGAGTAGAAATGTGCCTAGATCAGGGGATGGCTTGAGTGAGTGGTTATGGGATGAAGCATGGAAATCTACGCACTTAGACCATGAAATAATATGTCAGAAATACCTACATGCATGATATGTCTAATGTGGAAAATAATGTAATGCAAAGTAATACATACCCTAAAATGTAAGATTTGGGGGGGAGGGGGGGAGCCCCCTCATTTTATTAGGGAGAAGTTAGGATTTGTGATGAGTTGATGAGGGTTTTAACTCTAAGAAGGGAGAGAGCCTTCAGTTTTTGGTTTACAAGACCAATGTTTTTTATAAACTATTAGAGTTACTAGAATTTTAGTAATTTTTTCTCTAGTGTCCCGATGATAGGGAATAGGATGAGTAGGATAGTGAAGTAGGTGAGTGAGGCTAACTGGCCAATGATGATGAATGGGTGTTCTACTGGTTGGCTCCCGATTCATGTGAGAATGAGAAGGTTGGCTACTAGGGTTCAGAATAGTAGTTGGGAAAGAGGGCGGAACGTTATTGTGCGTTGTTTTGATATGTGGAGGAATGGGGCTAGGAATAGGACTAGAACAGAGGCAGCGAGAGCTAAGACTTCGCCGAGTTTGTTTGTGATAGATCGTAAGATAGCATAGGCGAAAAGGAAGTATCATTCTGGTCTGAAGTGAGGGGGAGTTACCAGCGGGTTAGCGGGCGTGAAATTTTCGGGGTCACCTAGGAGGTTAGGTGAGAATAGAGCTAGAGTTATTAGTGGGAGAAGTAGGATGATGAAGCCTAGGATGTCCTTAGTAGAGAAGTAGTGGTGGAACGGAATTTTGTCACAATCTGAGGAAATTCCTGGGGGGTTGTTTGATCCTGTTTCATGGAAAAAGGTTAAGTGAATTAATGTGAGACCTGCAATTATAAATGGGAGTAGGAAGTGGAGGGCGAAGAATCGGGTTAGTGTGGGGTTATCGACTGAGAATCCTCCTCAAGCCCATTCTACGAGTGTTGGACCGATGTATGGGATTGCTGAGAATAGGTTGGTGATTACTGTAGCGCCTCAGAATGATATTTGTCCTCATGGGAGTACATAGCCGACAAAAGCAGTTGCTATTAGGGTTAGAAGAAGGATAACGCCTGTGTTTCAAGTTTCTTTATATAGGTAGGATCCATAGTAAAATCCTCGTCCGATGTGTAGGTAGATCCAGATAAAGAAGAAGGATGCTCCGTTTGCATGAAGGTTCCGAATGAGTCAGCCGAATTGGACGTTTCGGCATGTATGGGCAACTGATATAAAGGCTAGAGAGGTGTCTGCAGTATAGTGTATTGCTAGGAGGAGGCCAGTGATGATTTGTGTTGCTAGGCAGATTCCTAGAAGGGAACCAAAGTTTCATCAGGCTGAGATGTTTGATGGTGTAGGGAGGTCAATGAGAGTTGTTTACTATTTTTAAAAGTGGATGATGTTTTCGTAAGTTGGGTGCCATTAATAGTTAGTTCTGTATATGGATAAGTACTATTACTTTTATCTATCCCGTTTCCTAGGATCCATACAAAACTAATCAGGCCACACCTCCCATCAACTCCTAAATCAATAGAACTCAACTTCCCGACGCTCAGGAAGCCCCGGAATTTTCTTATATCAGGAGAGAGAGATCAATTAGGTGGGATGCAATGGTTTGTCCGTTACTTAGAAGTTTAGTTGAGTTTGGGCGGTGTGTTAGGGGGTTAAAGTAGCCTAAGGTAGTGGAGAAGTTAGTGAGGATATTTTGTTTAGGATTAATGAAAGCGTGGGTTAATTTTGATAGTTCTAGTGCAATTGTAATGCCTAATACGGTTACAATAATGGCTGTAGTTTTAGTGATAAAGGGCATAGTTATTGGGGAGGTTTTTGTAGGGACAATAAATGAAGTAATTAATAAACCAGCTAGGATAGTTCCGAGGGCGAGGCGAGTGATCGAGTTTGTGATTGCTGGGTGGTTTTCATTGATTGGGGTTAAGGGGGAGATTCGGGTAAAGTTAGTTTGGACGAGTAAGGATATGCGTATACTGTAGGTTGCAGTGAAGGATGTGGCCAGGAGAGTTAGGACAAGCGCTCAGGTATTAAGGTATGATGTGTTTAGGCTTTCAATGATGAGATCTTTGGAGTAAAATCCTGCTGGGGATGGGGTTCCTATGATAGCGAAGTTGCCAATGGAAAGGCATGATATTGTTGTAGGAAGTAATTTTTGTATTCCTCCTATTTTTCGGGTATCTTGTTCGCCATTGAGGCTATGGATGATGGATCCTGAGCATAGGAACAGTATTGCTTTGAAAAATGCATGAGTTGAAATATGTAGAAAGGTTAATTGTTGAAGGTTTAGGCCGATTGTTACTATTATTAGACCTAATTGACTTGATGTAGAGAAAGCAATGATTTTTTTGATGTCATTTTGGGTAAGAGCGCATGTAGCGGCAAATAGTGTGGAGAGAGCTCCCAGGCAGAGACAAAAAGTAAGAGCTACTTGGTTATTACAAAATATGGGGTGGGTGCGAAAAAGGAGGAAGATTCCTGCTACTACTATGGTGCTAGAGTGGAGTAGCCGTCTATGTCCTCATCCCGGAAGATACCGACGACCTTCAGTACCCACATCCGGCTTGACCCGCCTAAAAGGACATCGACGCTCCCCCTCCTCATTACCTTTAACCCTCACCCTCATTACCTTTAACCGAGACCCTACTATCAACAACCTAAAGCCATGTGTTTATGGAGGAGGCTAGCCAAGCTATCGATAAAATTAGACCAATATCTCCGATACGGTTGTAAAGTACGGCTTGGAGGGCAGCGGTGTTGGCTTCTGCTCGTCCGTGTCATCATCCAATGAGAAGGAAGGATATGATCCCGACTCCTTCTCACCTGATGAATAAAAGGAATATGTTATTAGCAGTAATGAGAATGAGTATAGCGATGAGAAAGGTGAGGAGGTAAAAGAAGAATTTTGTGGTGAAGGGTTCTGAGCTTATGTATCAGGATAGATCATGTTATGACGAGTGCGATAGGGAAGAATATTAGTGAATAATGGTCTATTTTAAAGCTTAGTGGGATTTTAAAGTTTGTGATGAATTTTCATTCTCAGTAGAGGGAGATACTCTCAATATTTAGATACATAAAAAGGGTTATAGGAATTAAGCTAGTGATAAGGGAGGCTTTAATTGTCTGAATGATTGTAGTTGGAGAGTTTTGGTAGTTTTTGAGTAAGAGGGGGAGAAAGATTGGGGTGAGTAGGATAAGAAGGGTAAGGAGTATAAAGGAGTTTAGGATTAATTGAAGGTCCACTAGTTTTACTTGGATTTGCACCAAGGTAGATGGTTCCTAAGACCAGTGGATTGCTACTATCCTTTCAAAGTAAGGGGGCTGAGGTTTTAGACTCAGATGCAAGAGTTAGCAGTTCTTGCTGGTTTAACCTCCCCTCGGCAGGCAAGAAGATTTTAACTTCTATTTTTAGGATCACAGTCTAATGTTTGGATTGAAACTATGCTTGCATGAAGGAATTGCTGAGATGAGTTCTGGTTTTAGGATAAGTAGGAGGGTGGGTAGGATCTGGAGGGTTACTAGTAAACGTTCCCGAGTATTTGAGTTTTGGATGGATGTGATATAGGTAGGGATAGGACCTCGTTGAGTTGTAAGTAGCATGTCTAGGGTGTATAGTGCAGTTAGGAGGGTTGCGATTCCAGTTAAGATAATAGTGAAAGTAGATCAGTTAAAGAGGGTGATTATAATAGTTAATTCGGCTATGAGGTTAGTTGTGGGGGGAAGTGCTATGTTTGTGAGGCTTACTAGGAGTCATCAGATACCCATGAGAGGGAGAAGAGGCTGAAGGCCTTGACTTAGGAAAAGGATCCGACTATGGGTCCGTTCGTAGTTTGTGTTAGCTAAGCGGAATAATATAGAGGATGTGAGACCATGGGAGATCATTAGGATTATAGCACCTGAGAATGATCAGTGAGTTTGAATTATGACTGCGGCTACGACTAGGCCTATATGGCTTACGGAGGAATATGCAATTATGGATTTTAAGCCGATTTGATGTAGGCAGATGGAGCTTGTCATTAATGCTCCTCATAGAGCTAGGGATAGAAATGGGTAGTGTAGCTGGTTGAGGATAGGGTTTGTAATCATGGATACACGTATAATACCGTACCCTCCAAGTTTTAGTAGGAGGGCAGCTAGGAGTATGGAGCCTGCAATTGGGGCTTCTACATGTGCTTTTGGGAGTCATAAGTGTAACCCGTAGAGGGGGGCTTTCACTATAAAGGCAAGTAGCAGGGCTAGGCTGGCTATAGTTCCTGTTCATGAATTAGTGAGGAATGGGTGAGTAAGTTTTATTATAGTAAGTTGTATGGTTCCTATTTGAGTGTGAAGGTGTAGGATAACAACTAATAGAGGTAGAGAGCTGATGAGGGTGTAGAATAGTAAATAAATACCAGCACTTAAACCTTCTGGTTGGCTTCCTCATCGTGTTACTAGAATGAGAGTGGGGATTAGGGTAGCTTCGAATGCAATGTAAAATAGTATTAGTTCTAGTGATGCGAATGCTAGTAAGATAAAAGGTTGGGTGAGAATTATGGTTAGAATGAAAATGTGTTTTTGTGCAGGTGGTTCTTGTTGGAGATGGTTTTGGCTAGCTAGAATTATGAGGGGGAGAAGCCAGCAAGATAAGACTAGTAATGGGGACGAAATTTGGTCTGTTCCAAGTCATTGAGATAAATTTTTGTTAGCATAATAAGTTGAGGAGAGTCAATGCAGGCTAGCAGTTGCAATTAAGAGGCTGTGGGAGGTAGTGTTAATTCATAGATATTTTGAAGGAGACAAGAGTGCTATTGGGAGAAGCATGATTGTGGGGAAAATGATTTTTAAGATTGTAGTAGGTTGAGATTGTTAAGATGGTCAGATCCGTGAGTTCGGGCTGAGGCCACTAGAATTGTGAGGCCGGTACCTGCTTCGCAGGCTGAGAACGCTAGTATTAGAATAGGTATTAGGGTAGAAGAGGTTGTTTGTATCTGAATGGGTCATAGGGAGAGAGCAATGTATATAGATAGTATTATGCTTTCTAAGCATAGTAGGGAGGAGATTAGGTGGGTTCGATGGAAGGCTAGTCCTAGGTTGCTTAGGGCAAAGGCAGAATAAAATGTTAAATGTCGAAAAGTCATAGAGGAGGTCGCAGAGTAGGACTGTGATTTGTTGAGCCGAAATCAACTGTCTTCGTTAGACTAACTTTCTGTGGTTATGCTGCTCATTCTAGACCCCCTTGGCCTCATTCATATACTAGTCCTAGTGTAAGGAGGAGGAGTATAGTGGTGGCTCATATTAGGGTAGCAAGAGGGGATTGAAGTTGGGTAGCCCATGGGAGGGGCAAGAGAAGAGCAATTTCTAAGTCGAAAAGAAAAAATAGGATCGCAACTAAGAAGAATCGAATTGAGAAGGGAAGTCGGGCGGAGCCTAGTGGATCAAATCCACATTCGTAGGGAGATAGTTTTTCTGAATCTGGGTTAGTTTGGGCTAACCACAAGTTTAGTATGGTTAGGATAATGCTTAGTGATGAGGCTAAAGTAAATATAAAAAGGATTATGTTGATTGCTCTTCTCTGGTTTTGGTCCAGATTCTAGAGATTGGAAGTCAATTGTAATTATTATACTAGAAGAGCAGGATCCTCATCAGTAGATAGTGATGTAGAGGAATAGTCAGATAACGTCAACAAAATGTCAATATCAGGCTGCTGCCTCGAAACCAAAATGATGGTGTGGTGTAAAGTGGAATTTGATAAGCCGGAGAAAGCAGATAAATAGGAAGGAGGAAATCGCAAAATAAAAAGATAAGGACCTAAATCTAGTTACCAATTGTCCTGCCCCCTGAGAAAACTGAGCCTCATAAAGCCTGATGGTTACAGCAGAGCCTAAGGTAACCTTCAGAAAAGTGAGGTCATTTCAGGAGCACTTGCTTGAGCTTCTGTCTATTAATAAAGAGCTGTATGAATGGAGTGTCGCTAAACAGTCCATTTTTTCTTCCTATTTTAGGTTTAGTGAATAAATATGAACTCAGTGGACTTCAGGGCTGGATCATTACCCACATGCTTTGGTTTGCAAATGCCTATGAGTTCCACTTCTTCTGCCCCTGTGATAGAGCCTTGCCATCAAAGGGAGCAGCGGCTGGAGACAGGGCAAAGAGGGGGGTCAGGCTGGTAGGATGGTGCCAGTGGGCCGTGAGCCAGAAGCCTGTAAGGCCTGGGGCCAACAGGGTGTCAGGAGACAAGCGGGAGGCCCTTGGGAGGAGGAAAGCTGGGCAGGCCCCAAGGCTCCTGGGCCTCTCCCTTGCCAACCCTTTGCCCAAGGCCCCGAGGCAGAGGTGGGTGTGCATCTGTTCTTGCAGTTCTGGCAGGTGCTTCTTGTCAGAGATCAAGAAGCTTCTGCAGCTTGTAGACAGATAAGATGCTGAATAGCATCTGGAATTCAGGAGGAAACAGTTTGTGACCTGCTGAGCCACTTGGATCCTCACAAGTCTATGGGACCCAAAGGGATTCACCCAAGGGCGATGAGGGAGCTGGTGGAAGAGCTCGCCAAGCCGCTCTCCCTCATTTACCAACAATCCTGGCTCACTGGGGAGGTCCCAGAGGATTGCAAGTTGGGGAATGACACGCTGATCCACAAAAAGGGCCAGAAGGAGGACCCGGGAAACTGCAGACCTGTCAGCCTGACCTCAGTGCCTGGCAAGGTTACAGAGCAGATCATCCTGAGTGCAATCACACAGCACCTACAGGATGGACAAGGGATCAGAGCCAACTAGCAAAGGTTTAGGAAGGGCAGGTCACGTCTGACCAACCTGATCTCCTTTTATGATCAAGTGACCCGCTTGGTGAATAAGGGGAAGGCTGTAGATGTGTCTTCCTGGGCTTCGGCAAAGCCTTGGACACGGTCTCCCATAGCATAAAAAAAGCTGGCGGTCCAGGGCTTGGACAGGTGCACTTTTTGCTGGGTTAAGAACTGCCGCATGGCCGGGCCCAGAGAGTGATAGTGAACAGGGCTGCATCCAGTTGGTGGCTGGTCACTAGTGGTGTCCCCTAGGGATCAGTGTTGGGCCCAGTTCTGTTTCATATCTTTCTTGATGATTTAGATGAGGGAATTGAGTCTACCATTTCCAAATTTGCAGAGGATACCAAGCTTGGTGGAAAGTGTGGATCAGCTGGAAGGCAGGAGGGCTCTGCAGAGGGACCTTGACAGACTGGAGAGTTTGGCTGATTCCAGCGGGATGAGGTTCAACAAGGCCAAGTGCCCAAGTCATGCACTTTGACCACAACAACCCTCTGCAGCAGGGGACAGAGTGGCTGGAGAGCAGCCAGGCAGAAAGGGACCTGGGAGCTTGGATGGACAGGAAGCTGAACATGAGCCAGCAGCATGCCCAGGTGGCCAAGGTCACAAACAGTGTGGCCAACAGCTGCAAGGAAGTGATTACTTCCCCTGGACTCAGCACTAATGAGGCCACACCTCAAGTTCTGTGTCCAGTTCAGGCCCCTCAGGAAGGGTGTCAGGGTGCTGGAGCAGGTCCAGAGAAGAGCAACCAGGCTGGTGAAGGGACTTGAGCACAGGTCCTACGAGAAGGGAGGGAGGGAGGGAGGGAGGGTTGTTTAGTCTGGGGTTGGGGTTGTTTAGTCTGGAGCTGGGGTTGTTTAGTCTGG
>NW_020955627.1:2176-10217 GCF_003031625.1 Empidonax traillii | reverse complement strand
ATATCGACTTGATGATCTCAGAGGTTTTTTCCAATCCAGCTGATGCTCTGATTCTGTGATTCATTGTGTGACCGACCTTTTGTTCTTTCTTTCGAGGTCAGATTCAAGTGGTCGATTGGGCTGTCGGAATTAAAGGGCAGACGAGCAAGGTGAGAATATTCGGGCCAGTCTGAATGCAAAGATATTTATGGCGAGCTGTATCATTGGTGAATCTAAACGTATACCTTGTCATTTGTTTTTTTCCAGTGATACACAAGGTGACAAGAGTCAGCAGAAGGGGAAGGAGGTCCTTGCAGTAAGAGGTGAATGAAAAAGAACCCGAGAGGGGAACTTTGGTCAGAATGTTGCACTCTGAGGGAATGCGTCTGTATGTGCCTTTGCCTCCGTGATTTCTTTGCAGTGCCCATCTGTATTGCCAGAGGAGCAGACCACGGGCTGAGGAGCCGAGCGGCAAGGTCAGGGTGCTTTGGCGTTGGCCTTGTGGGTGATGGCAGGGACTTCAGGGCTGGGCATTTAAGCATTGCCCTCTTCTCTTTGGAGGTGCCAGCCCAGTAACCTTTGAAAAGAAATGAGCATCCCAGGTGAGTCGGGGAGGTATCGAGGAGGAGCAGGGGCCCAGGGAAGTGTCAGAAATGCCACTGGAAGTTTTTTTTCCCTTTTCCAGGTGTACCATGCAGTGGGAGCTGCAAGCTCTGCACCACTTGCTGGAGGCAGTGACACGAGGACTTGGGTGCACTTAGGAGAGGGTGAGTGTGGGAATGGTTGGGGTTTGGCCGATGTGATGCTAAAGTCCTGCACTGATTTTGGTTTCCTTTCTTGGAGCTGACGAAGAGAAGAAGCCCGGGACTACAGGTAGCCCTGAGCCAGCCGAAGGGACGTGCTTTTGGAAGGTGGATGGACAGGTCCATCTCTCTGCAAGATAAGTGAGGGCCTCTGAGACAGAGAGAGGATGAGATTCCCGTGCAGGCTTGGGAATTACTGGGAGGGCTTTTCAATTAGTGTAAGGAAGGGGATAGGGTTAGGGTTAACAAGGGTTGGGGTTAGGGTTAGCGTTAGAGTTAAGGTTAGGGTTAGGGTTAGAGTTAAGGTTAGGATTTAGGGTTTGGGTTAGGTTTAGAGTTTTTTTTACTTTTACATCTAGGATTCAGAATGGGGAACGATACCTGCCAGTTGAAAGGTGCTTTGCACAGGAAACTCTTGCTCTTTGTGTAGTGCCGAGTTGTGCACCACCTTCTCTTGAGAGAGAGAGGCTCAGGGCTTTCTTTCCTCTTTTGGTGGTCCCAGCATGGGGGTGGCACAGTAACCAAGCACAGCCTCGAGAAAAGCCCTACCAGCCCCTCCTCCCTCAATCCGTGCCTCAGTTTCCCCTCCCTGAGCAGCTCTTGGGGACCCGAGGGGTGGCATCATCCCGCCCCAGCACCACCCCCTCGAGTTCCTCTCCCCCACCAAGCTAGGGGGGCCCAGCAGACACAACCCCCCAGTCCCTGCACCCCGGGGACACGGGGGGCTCCCCTCAGCCCCCACTCAGCCCATCAGTCTCAGCCCATGGATCCGACCTGGTCCTCCTCCATGTCCCGGCAGAGCAGGGGGGGCGCAGGGCTGGGGACACGGACCCGAGGGTGGGGACACAACGCTGTCACACGCAGGAGAGGACAGGAAGCCAAAGCCCCGCTGCCCTCCTCACTCTTCTGACCTCTCCCACCCTTTTCCCGTCAGTGTAGGGGGGTCCCAGCACTTTTTGGGGTGTACTGGGTGCCGTGTTGAAGGGCAGGTGCCCTCCCAAAAGCCCCCAAACATCCCCGCCATCCCCAGTGATGTCACCACTGTCCCTGTGATGTCTCTCGTGTTGCCAATGAAGTCCCAGCTGTCCAGTTGGTGTCATCACAGTCCCTGTGACATCACCAGACAGTTGTGATGTCACTGGTCTCCAGCGATGTCACTGCTGTCCCATGAGATGTCACTACTGTCCCATGTGATGTCACTGCTGTCCCCAAGGGTGGTCCCTGTATCCCCAAAATGTCACTGCTGTCTCTGTGATGTCACCTCTGTCCCAAGTGGTAGCACCATGTCCCCGTGATGCCACTGATGTCCCCTGTGGTGTCACCAGAGCCCTGTGATGTCACTGGTCTCCTGGGATGTCACCACTGCCCCCTTCAGCAAAACTGAAGGCAGAGGGCCCAGCTCCCTGCAGCTCTCCTGTATCCCAGGGCCGGAGGCTTGTGCAGGGCTTGCAGCCAGCAGGGGAAAGAAAGAGCTTTCCTTTTCCCTCTAAAGGTTCACGTGCAAGAGCTGAACAGCAGCACAACCTCTGTTCCGGTGAGGTCTTCCCTCAGCCAGCCCAGGCAGCGCTCCAGCACAACCAGTGCCCAGGGAGAATCGCCCAGCCCGGCCTATTCTCTCTGACACAGCTCCTGAGCTGGGAAGATGGGGTTGGCAGGTCCAGGCTGGGCTTGCTTGGGCTTTGCTGGGCTGGGCAAGGGCTGGGAGCTGGGAGCATTGGGGCTGCTCCTCCAGCTCCTGCTCTCACCGTGTTCTCCTCCTTTCCTTTCCCACTCCACTGGCAACCCCCACGGAAAGTGGGGTTTACAGACATCCCTGTAACACCCTAACAGGTTTGTCCCTGTCGTCAGGAATCTGCCCTGTGCCAACCCCTGGGGTCGTCTGCACCAGTTCTGGTGGGGAATTGCCTGCGCTTGGCTTGGCTTGGCAGGGTAACACGTCCACAGCTCCTCCTCTTCTGGAGAACAGAGAGCTGCTCCAGGGGGACATATCACCTGACCCTTCTCCTTGGATGAGGCAGAAACATCCCCTTTGTCTTCCCCTTCTCGGGGCGTGGGGCGACAATCGCCCTTGTCACGGAGCAGTTGCAGGCTCTGCTCCTCCGGTGATCCAACAGCGGCCCCTGCTGACCGCGATTGTAATTGCGCCAAGAAGCGAGGAATACCAGACTCTCCTTTTTTGAGGCGGAGTTTTGGTACAGGATTCTTTGGTCGGTTTTGTGTCCTTTCGTTGTTCTTACCAATACACATACATCCTTTAATAAAGGGCTGTTATTTTTCCTTTCTCCATACTTTTCACTTGGAGCCTCTTAAGTTTGGATTTACAATTGCTTAGAAGGAAGAGTTTGGTCTTCCTCATAACTTCTCCTCCTTAGGAAAACACTTGTGTTTCCTCAAACTGAGACAGATACAAATTCATGCTTTGTTTACAACCCGGAGAGATCTTGCAGGCTCTTTCCATTTGCCTCTTCCCCTCTCCGAGAACTTGTGTGGACACCTTCCCTGCCTGCACCAGGTGATTTCACAAAACTGGGAGGGAGGGTATTTCAATGAGGAGGACCCGGGGGGGGGGGGGGGTTGAGGCCTCTCTAAGCAAATGTTTCCTTCAGGAGAGCTAAAACCAGGACAGGGGGAGGAAGAGCAGAAACGCAGCTCCTCCAGCAATGGCAGCGCCTCCAGGAATTCCCAGCATATGCCCACAAATCCTCCCGGAGGGGTGAGGCAGACATGAAGGTTCGACGTGAATACCCTGTTTGGCATAACTTAGGTGATGGCTGCATCCCCTCTCCCTTCACCAGAGGCTGGAGATTCTGCTGTCTGGGAGCAAAAAGTGTCTGTGTGGGGGTTCAGCACCGCTGGCTTGGTGCAAGTCCAAGAAGCGTTTGGACGATACTCCAGGGCACGTGGTGTGACTCTGGGGGATGGTGCAGTGAAGACTCAGGAGTTGGACTCGATGATCCTTGTGGGTCCCTTCCAACTTGGAATACTGGGTGTGATTCTGTGAAGTTCCATAGGGCTGTGTGTGAGCAGAGAGCAGGGGCTGAGCAAAGCAGAGCAGGGCAGTGGCAGCACAGCCCTTGAGCACTGCCCCAAGAGAGCTGAACCCAAAGGGGAGTTGGGGGTGAAGTTGGTCCCACTCGGGTTAGGGGGCAGAGACACGGGGACAGCAGGGAGTGCAGGGCAGGGAAAACATCAGAAGGAACTGATGGGCATGGGGATGTTTCCAGGTTGGACTCTCCCGGTGCTCAGTGGCCCTATCTCTCCAGGACGAGGGTGATGGTGGGGGCTCATATAGAGTGTCAGGAGCTGGAAAGTCATCTGGAGAGTACAAAGGCATGGTCTAGGATAACGTTATTGTTTTCAGGACTGGAAAATGCCTCAGATCAAGGAGGGGCAGAGTTTCCTCCCAAGGGATTCACATGAGGGGCATAAAGGTCTTCTCCTCTCCCACCTCCAGTCCCACACAACTCCCTTTACGGAACCTGTCCTTGTACTCCCCATCCCCTGGAGAGCTGCACAAGTGTGTCTCAGATAGGACAGGAGAGTCCAGGGCTGCAGGACGACGCTCTGGTGGTTGCACTGGGAGGGTCAGATTTGGTGCATGCTGTGCCCATCCCTGGGCACAGACAGAGTTCAGAGACCAGTTGCAAGTGAATTATTGCAGAACAGATGAACAAAGGTGGGATGTGAATCAGAGTGAAGACAGTGTTCAAAACAACTGCGGCAGAAACGTGAAAGCACCGTCCTTCTCTCCTGCTTGCAATGAGAACTAACTGGGGAGAGGCAACAGGAGTTTCAGGCCCACAAATTGGACAGGGAGAGTTCAAGAAATCTACCAATTGATGGCATCAACGACATCTTCTGGAATGAGGGATGGAGCAAGATGACAAAAAATTGCAGTCCAGGTGCCTGCAGTATTTCAGGTCCCACCTGCTCAGCTCAAGCTGCAAAGCCCTCCCTGAGACAAGGACCGCCCCCTTTCAAACACCACCAGAGAACAGGGGCTTGAGGTTGCCCTTTCTTTTCATTTTCTCACTGACTCCAAAATTTGCTGAAGACTGGAGACTAGTAGAATGGTTTCTCTTGCAAGAGACAACTCCCCCAGAGATGACAGAAGGTGGATCTGGGATTCCCAGGTTGTCTCAGTGAGGGAACTCCAGGCTCTCAACCTGTGCCTTTCTCCTCCCCGGCAGCAGGTCCAGCTCCCAGGCAGGCACAACCACTAAAGGTCTCATGATTCTCTCCCTCCCACCCAAGGTCCTTCAGCATTGGGCCAAGTTGCCACCATGAGGACATTGGGAGGTTCATCAACTGGATCTATCTTGTCTCTAAGGTCATATCCTCCCGTAGATACTGGGGCTCTTGGACTCCTGTGGATGCAGAGTAGGGTGGGGGCCAAGGGGAACGAGGACATTGCAAGGAGGATTCTGCTCCCAAGGGACAAGTAAACATGGGCCGTGCTCCGGGCTCGCAGTACCAGCAAATGAAAGCGGGGGCTCTGTAGGTGCAGCGACCGCAGTAGGGGGTGAGGCAAGGCTCCCACTCGACCCAACCCCTACTTGTGGGAAACTCCATGCCAAGCACAGCCCTGCAGCAGGACCAGTCCCAGCTACTCTGCAAGGCACAGGCAGAGTCCTTTCTTCCCTTTGGCTCCCACAGATCTGACTTGAGACCCTTAGAAAGGCCAGCAGATGAGCCCATGCCAAATGTCTTAAAAAGAAAACCCACAACTAGGTATCCTCTCTCTCTTGAAACCAAAAAACACCACACCAAGTATTGCACTTCTTCCTTCCACATACCAGCAAAACTCTCAATCGCACAGCCGAGATACATGCTGTGTGTTACAGCTCAAAAAGAGAAACGTGCCAAGAGAGAAAGTTTTCAGTGTCACTCCCCGTCCAACTGCAAGTTTCAAGGCACTGCCATTCAACTAGGAGTGAGTTTCCCTTTGCATCCTTTCGACTGTACAACCCTCCACAGAGAGTTGTGCGTTCTTCTCGGTTGCAAGGAGGAGGGCGAATGCAGCAAGGTCGCTTTGCCCGGTTCGTCTCACTCTGCGGCGGTTGAAGTTGACACTCTCGACTTGAGGGTAAGCGCTTGTCTGTAAGCCCTTCAGAGTACGTCTGGCTAGGATGAATGTGCAGCGCGTTGTCATATGTGCCAAGTGGAAAGACTTCGAAGCAGAAAGGAACTGCCAATGCTTAGAAGTTTGTAATTCAACGGGGTAGACCCCAAAAACTTTTTCTCTTGGCACACTTCCTCATTGTGCCTTGTTTTCAGCTGCTTGTGCGCTAAAGCCCTTTCAACCAAGCAGAGTCCAAAACGTCTGCATCAGCACATGCAGTTGAAAGGAGCCAGACAAAGAGAAGTTCTTGCATTTCCCTTCCTCCTTGCAGCCGAGGAGAACGCGCAGAGCTCTGTGGAGGAGTGTAAAGTTGAAAGGATGCAAGGGGAAAAGGACTCCCACTCAAATAAGTGAGCCTTGAACTGTGCAGTTGGAAGGAGTGCGTCACTGAAAGTTTTCTGTCTTGAAACACTTCCTTTTTTGAGCTTTTTTCTAAAGAAGCAGAGTGTGGAGCCGGGTTGTGTGAGGGAGAGTTTTGCTGGTACGTGGAAGGAAGAAGTGCAATGCTTTGTGTGGTGTTTTTTGGTTTCAAGAGAGAGAGGATACCTAACTGTGAGTTTTCCTTTTAGGACATTTGGCATGGGCTCATATGCAGGACACTCCAGTGGTATCAGCTCAAATCTCTGGGAGTTAAGAGAAGAAGGGACGTTGTCTATGTGAGAAGGAAATCACCTAGCTCTCGTGTGCAGTGTGTAGCTAGCTGAGGGGTCGTGAGGAGCAGGGCGAAGGGGCCAAGTATCTCTTTTTTGTACGGCAGCGGCAGAGCGAACTCTCTGGACTCTGCAAGCATGGAAGCGCTTCAGGGTGCAAGCAGCTGAGAACAAAGAACCGCTGGAAAAGTGTCTCAAGAGAGAAAGCTTGTCAGGACCTATCCTCTCTAATTGCAAATTTCTAAGCATTGGCAGTCCCTTTCTGCTTCAAAGCCCTTTCCACTGCACACATCTGAAGACACACGGCATGTTCTTCTTAGCTAGATGTACTCTGAAGCGCTTTCAGGTTGGCAGAGTCCAGGGACTTTTTTCTGCTGTTGCCACACGGGAAAGAAAGGCAGGGCAAAAGACTGCCGCCTTCGACTTGCTCCTTGCCGGCGTTCTGCTAGGCACTGAACACAAGAGTTTGGCGGTTTCCTTCTCGCACGGGCAGAGTCCTTTCATCTCTTTGGTTCCCGCAGATCTGACTTGATACCCTTAGAGAGGCCAGCAGATGAGCCCATGCCAAATGTCTTAAAAGGAAAACCCACAGCTAGGTATCCCCTCTCCCTTAAAACCACAAAGCACCACACCAAGCACCACACTTCTTCTCTCCACGTACCAGTAAAACTCTCCATCACACATCTGCCATCCACACTGGTCCTTTAGACTACACCTCGAAAAGAGAAGTGTGTCAAGACAGAAAACTCCAGTGACGCAATTCCTCCAACTGCACAGTTCAAAGCACACCTATTTGAGTGGGAGTCCTTTTCAACTTGCATCCCTTTAAACTTCTAAACATTGGCTGTCTCTTTCTGCTTCGAAGTCTTTCCACATGGCACATATGACAACGCGGTACCTGTGCATCTCAGCTAGACGTACTCAAAAGCGCTTACAGACAAGCGATTCCCAGCAAGTAGAGAGTGTCGGCTTCAGCCGCGGCAGAATGAGAGGAGCAGGACAAAGTGACCTTACTGCAATCGCCCTCCTCCTTGGAGCCGAGAAGAGCACGCCAATCTGTGGAGGGCTGTATAGTTGTAAGGATGCAAAGGGAAAAAGACTCCCACTCAAATAGCACCCAAGAAGCTGAAAGCAAGGCAGTATAATAAAGTGTGGCAAGAGAGAAAGTTTTTGGGGTCCACCTTTTTGAATTGCAAACTTCTAAGCATGGGTGGTCTCTTTCTGCTTCCAAACCTTTGCACATGGCACATATGACAACGCGGTACCCATTCATCTCAGCTAGACGTAACTCTGAAGCGCTTACAGACAAGCGATTCCCAGCAAGCCGAGAGTGTCAACTTCAGCCGCCGAAGAGTGAGAATAGCCGGGCAAAGCGACCTTACTGCAATCGCCCTCCTCCTTGGAGCCGAGAAGAGCGCGCCAATCTGTGGAGGTCTCTATAGTTGTGAAGATGCAAAGGGAAAAAGACTCCCACTCAAATAGCACCC
>NW_020955627.1:0-1021 GCF_003031625.1 Empidonax traillii | reverse complement strand
CTTACAGACAAGCGATTCCCAGCAAGCCGAGAGTGTCAACTTCAGCCGCCGAAGAGTGAGAATAGCCGGGCAAAGCGACCTTACTGCAATCGCCCTCCTCCTTGGAGCCGAGAAGAGCGCGCCAATCTGTGGAGGTCTCTATAGTTGTGAAGATGCAAAGGGAAAAAGACTCCCACTCAAATAGCACCCAGGAAGCTGAAAGCAAGGTACTATAAAGAAGTGTGGCAAGAGAGAAAGTTTTTAGGGTCCACCTTTTTGAATTGCAAACTCCTAAGCATGGGTAGTCTCTTTCTGCTTCCAAACCTTTGCACATGGCACATATGACAAGGCGGTACCCATTCATCACAGCTAGACGTAACTCTGAAGCGCTTACAGACAAGTGATTCCCAGCAAGCCGAGAGTGTTGGCTTTAGCCGCTGCAGAGGGAGAGGAGCCGGACAAAGCGACCTTACTGCAATCGCCCTCCTCCTTGGAGCCGAGAAGAGCGCACCAATCTGTGGAGGGCTGTATAGTTGTGAAGATGCAAAGGGAAAAAGACTCCCACTCAAATAGCACCCCGGAAGCTAAAAGCAAGGTACTATAAAGAAGTGTGGCAAGAGAGAATGTTTTTGGGGTCCACCTTTTTGAATTGCAAACTTCTAAGCATGGGTAGTCTCTTTCTGCTTCCAAACCTTTGCACATGGCACATATGACAACGCGGTACCCATTCATCTCTGCTAGATGTAACTCTGAAGCGCTTACAGACAAGCGATTCCCAGCAAGTCAAGAGTGTCGGCTTCAGCCGCCGCAGAGGGAGAGGAGCCGGGCAAAGCGACCTTACTACAATCGCCCTCCTCCTTGGAGCCGAGAAGAGCGCGCCAATCTGTGGAGGTCTCTATAGTTGTGAAGATGCAAAGGGAAAAAGACTCCCACTCAAATAGCACCCCGGAAGCTAAAAGCAAGGTACTATAAAGAAGTGTGGCAAGAGAGAAAGTTTTTAGGGTTCACCTTTTTCCATTGCAAACTCCTAAGCATGGGTAGT
>NW_020955626.1:1478102-1479727 GCF_003031625.1 Empidonax traillii | reverse complement strand
TTGGCACAGCACACAGTCATGCTTTCATTTAATCCTGACCTTTTCCATTTGTCACAGGTATGGATGCAAGAGGTTCTGGTCCATCAGTCTTGAATATCTTCAGTGTATCCAGCTTCTTAGCAACAGTATTTTCCTTGACCCTTAATTCAGTGTTGTGATGATACATTTGCATTTGCTGCAAGAAAAAAAAAAAAAAAAAAAAAAAAAGAAAGAATTGGTTACTAAAGTGCTTTTTTTAAAAAAAAAAAACCTGCAGTGGTTAATGCATGTTTTTCTTCTATCCTGACGTGTTTTTAAATTCTTTATATTTCACTGTAAGTTGAAGTAAAAATACCATGTAAAGTTTAGCAAATCCTTTAAAAAGGAATCTAAAATGCCTTAATACTTGAACCAAAGGAGTTTACATATTAGATATTTCAGATACAGTGTAAGAGAGAGGGAGAGCAGTGGCACTATGGTCAGAGGAGGAGGTTAGCTCAGTGAGAAACTCCATTTTTGCAGCGACACTGAACTGTTCTGGGGATGTTCTGCGTTGTTACAATACTGTTCTACAGAGAAAAGATGAAATCAGAGACATGGGTGTTGTCAATCAGATGATAACACAGGGACCAAGTGGCTGTTCTTAAGACAGTGTCACAACCCAGGAGGTTTGGGATCAGTTTTCCTCGTGCCCTTTGTGTCAGCTGTTCTAAATCTGGCAAGAAATCCCAGCTGGAAGGGAGGGAAAAGTCTCAATATGGGTGTTAGTTTTGCACAGTCCACGCTGGGGTGTCCAAGAGGGGCCTCCACTGCTGCTCCGGAGAAATGATCTCACAGCTGTGTTTCAAAGAGGCCTCCCTGTTTTATCACACATGTTTATGCACCTTTTCAAACACCCACCCCTCCTCTCCATCCATAAGTTTTGAAGATAATTTCCTCAAACCCCCACCTTCTATTTCTTAACCAGGTTCTTCATCCGTAACCAAATTCTCCCACCTTCAGGCTCATTTTTATTGCCCTCCCTGGACTCCTGTCAGTGTTCCACTGACAGAAGGTCCCAGTTGGAAGCACCATGGCCTTAGGAAGAGGGATGACCACCAACTCCCTACCTTGAGATGCGGTGCTTCCAGATACGTAGCCTCAAATTATCTTGCTCTTTCATCTGCCACACTGCACTGTAAACATCCTTAATCCAGTGTTACAGTCAGAACTTCCCTTCCTGCTGCTCTTTAACCAATTCAAAACTATCCCACCTGGTCTGGCACTCAGACACACCCCACTGCTGTCACATGATTCTGGTAAGTTTATGGCAATACTGTAGGATATAATAAAAAATTACACAACAGCACTTCAGGCTTGCTATTATAGAGAAATCTGTGCTTGCTTTCATAGCAGTATATTAAAGATACATTAAACCTGGTCCATTTGACTTCTATACTTGTGAACTTAGTCAAATCAGCCTTTTAGACACCTTTTAGGGAGCTGACAACATCCCTGTAACAGCACACGTGCACATGACATCATAAAGGATATCCTCTTAAAGACCGCTCTTTTTAATTTCACAGTGTAATTACAACACACAGAACTACAAAGGGAGAACCAGGATTAATGAAATTATGGTAGCACTGTAGAAAAAAAAAAAAAAA